>NC_056618.1:9649919-9651681 GCF_018340385.1 Cyprinus carpio | reverse complement strand
TTTTTTTTTTTTATCATCAGAGCTGGGCTTGCATGTTTATTTTTAATATTAAAAATAAAGTTCAGTTTAAAAAAAAAACAAAAAAACAATGTCAATTTAAAAGCCCTTATACACCAAAAGATAAATGAATAAACCTCAGGCTAAAGGAAATGTAAATTCACATCTGTATAGTATAGGGAACAACTCAAACAAGTCTTTCACTAGGATGAGAAAGTTCAACACTCATCAGCAATTAAAACACTCTCTCTCTCTCTCTCTCTCTCTCTCTCTCTCTCTTTCTCTCTCTCTCACACACACACACTCACACACAAACACATCATGTTTATGTATTTAAATTATTAAGAAATAAAATAAATAATTTATGTTAATATAATAGATTTTATGTTAATATTTAAAAGTATTTATGTTAATCTTAAGTAAGTGCTATTTGGCATGTTAAATCATTGCAGATTTGCATCATATAGTAAGTTTGCATTTCACTCTTTTTATCCTTTTTGAGGGATACTTTAATTTTTATTTTTCTTAGAATATGGGTAATTGGGGTTTTTATTTGTTATTATTATTATTGAATTCATTCAGATTTGCCTCAGAAGATGAGTAAAATTTAATTTTCATAGAATCTCAACATGGCGACAGGAGAGCTGTCAGTCAGTCAATGGGAAAACAAAGTAATTTGCGTTACTTATTTGAAAAAGTAACTCATATAAAAGAAGTAATTAATTTACTAGTTACTTGAAAAAAAATCTGATGAATTACCCCCAATATTTTACACAGAATTGCCATCTACAGGTCATATAATGTATAACAAATAATCACCACAAGGGTGAGCAAGACCATCATGAGCAAAACTGCATTACCTGCCCTACATTTTATAAAGAGGCTATACATTGAAAAAAAAAAAAAGCCAAAAGCAAGGTACATTGACCTACCCTTTCACTCTAAATCTAAATAAAACTACTAACTAACCTGTCTCCGTAAATCGTAATAAAAAGTACCGATTCATTGTTAGCTTAGTCCACGGTTTCCAAACATTATAAGTGAATCATATGTTTTTAATAATATTTATCACATAAACATACAAAGATTGATCAAGTTCATTTCCTTGTTTCATAAAAAGAAAACTGCATTACTGGTTTTACTTTAAGACACTTTTAGTGTTTTCTGAAGTAATGGTAAGGAACACAGAAAGAAAAATGTCTAACAATATTCTGCCCAGAGAGCAATGCACACAATATTTAATAATAGTCTATTAAAACACCTTTGTTAAGAAAATAAAAACATATGTGTCCACTTACTATTATTTTTGTTTTGTCCTCTATGCACAGAATTTAGCATATTAGCTTTGACACATAAAGTACTTTCCTGAAAATATATCTCACATAAATAAAAATCACAATTCATCTCTATCGAGGTTGTATACTTACAGTATATTTACAATGAGCAACATATGAAAGACAAATCCAAAAATAGAACAAGAGAGCAAGAAAATAATCAAAAATCTAATCAGCACCTCCTAATAAAATCAAATAATCAGAACCTCTTAATTAAATCAAATAATTAGCACCTCAAAATCAAATAATCAGCACCTCTTAATTAAATCAAATAATCGGCACCTCTTAATAAAATCAAATAATCAGCACCTCTTAATAAAATCAAATAATCAGCACCTCTTAATTAAATCAAATAAATAATCAGCACTTCTTAATAAAATCAAATAATCAGCACCTCTTAATTAAATCAAATAAATAATAAGCACCTATTA
>NC_056618.1:9647157-9649613 GCF_018340385.1 Cyprinus carpio | reverse complement strand
TATATATACATATATATCAAATGTATGAAGACTTACTATAATTTAATAGCATTGTTTTATCAAGTATGTGCACATTTTGTCATGACCTCGGTCTGATCGGCATGTTGTCGTCTTTGTCTTGTCTGGAGCACATGGATTTTGTTTTGACAAGTCGCTATGTGATTGTTGTCTTTGTGGTTACACTCCCCATTGTTTCCTATTAAGTACTGCCATGTTTCCTGATTCTCCAAGAGCAGTTTAGTTTCTGTTGTCTTTTTTAGTTTTTCTTTTTCTTTCTTTTTTTGCTCCCTCTCTGCCTCTTGTTCTTTCAGATCTCTGATCTTCAGCTGTGTTTTATGGCTTTACTGCTCCTGGCCCTCTCGGTGTGGTCAGAGGGGAATATTCCCCTCTGAGGTTGCTCTGACGCTGGGACTCTGTACGCTGTTCTCTCTGTGCTTCTTCTTCTCTGTCCTTCTTCTTCTCTGTCCTGTGGAGTGTCTGGAGGCTGGTTTGGACTGTCCCCTCTTCCTGTCTGCATTGATTCCTGGATTACGGCTTCTGGCCTTCTGCTCCTACCGTGTTTTTTGAGACTTTAATAAACATTTGAGTTGAACACATTTCCCTGATACATTTGTGTGAATTGTGTTGTAACATTCCACCTGTCAAACATCACATCAAGTATTTTTCAAGTTTAATGCTAGAGTAACAACATGTTCTACATTGATTTAAATTTGTGGAATTCAGTATATTGAATTTGAGGCATTATGAGGTATGTTATTTATTGATAACAACCTGTAAAAGCTAATAACACAGGCTCATCCGGGTTACAGCAGTCGGCGCTGTACTCTTGCTTGAACTATTTTTTTTTCTTGGTGGAAGCTTTGTGTTTGTTTAGCTAATAAAATATTAAAACTCGATTCAAAATGGTGTACAATTGTTTAATTTTGTCATCCTGGTATTGCAGACTCACTCTCGTTTCATACAAATGCAGCTGCTGCCATTTTGCTACGATTGTTTTGTACACTGATGGATTATAAGAGAACTAACAAACTGGTGAGGTTTTAAAACGTTTTGTCTTAATTATTTTATTGCCTTAATTATTTTGTGTTGAAATGTTGTGTAATACGTCGTTTGCCTGCACCGTTTCCCTTAAATATCTGTGTAGTTTGAATTTGTCGCTTGCTCGCAACTGCTGTCTTCACGGAAGCTTTGCGTTCAAATATTTCAACTCAAATCAATATTTTGCATCTAATTATTTACCTACATGTATGTGGCAAGTAGCCGTGTAATAAGGGGGATAATGTACATCCAGCTGGTTGTCCTCGCAGAATAAACCCCTTCAGGCTGATTCCTGATCACCTTGTCGGGGTTTATTCTGCGAGAACAACCGGCTGGATGTATATTATCCCTTACTTAACACAGCCAGTGTCATGTGTCCAGTTACAGGCACAGAACATCAACACACTCAGAAAAGTGTCTCACCAACTTTAAAATAAATAAATGAATTTCTGAGCTTATGAAGGCTGGTTTTGGTTCTGATGTAACTAGTGGAGATATGAAAAGCCATGCTATTTATAGTCGGCCAGAATTTCTGATGAAGGTGGATGACTAAGGGTTAGTGTTTGTAGTTAAATCATAAACTTCAGCCATATAATGATCAGACTTTTCCAATAACAGCAACAATAGCAATAAAAACATCTAAATTATGAGTAGTGTAAACTGATAACAGCACTTGTTTCCTCCAGTATATGAGACTGTGTTATGATGAGTAAAATCCTCTGCATTCAGTAAACAAGTTGTTTACTAAAAATTAAATTTATGTTTAGAACAAAGGAATATATCTACCAATGGGGTTGGAAAAATGAAATGGTTTTCTTTTTGTATTCACTTTATTTTTCTGACTCCACTGGCAGATATCTTGTCTTGTATTAAGCACAAATTCACCTCGTGAATCATGAGCCTCGCATCCTCATCAGCCTCGTCATCCTCGCCAGCTTCATGAGCCTCGTCAGCCTCTCTATCCACGCCAGCCTCATGAGCCTCGCCATCCATGCCAGCCTCATGAGCCTCGCCATCCACGCCAGCCTCATGAGCCTCGCCATCCACGCCAGCTTCATGAGCCTCGCCAGCCTCGCCACCCAAGCCAGCCTCATGAGCCTCGCCAGCCTCGCCATCCACGCCAGCCTCGCCATCCACGCCAGCCTCATGAGCCTCGCCAGCCTCGCCATCCACGCCAGCCTCGCCAGCCTCGCCATCCACGCCAGCCTCATGAGCCTCGCCATCCTCATTCCGATTCTGTTCAGGTAAAGGAATCTGATTTGGAGGTGCATTAGGCTGATATATGTGCAGGGTTATTAACATCATTCTCCAGAAAGAAAACACAGATTTACAAAGGGTAAAAGTAATGAGGATTGATGTTTCAGACACAAAAACAAAAATACTAGAGAGCTGTAATTGTGTTTTTGTTGCTCATACAG
>NC_056618.1:9643989-9646888 GCF_018340385.1 Cyprinus carpio | reverse complement strand
TAATAATAATAATAAAATTCATTACTACTAAAGAATCTAATGATAACGATAATCAATTCAGTATTTAACAATATGTACATAACAATATGACTGAACTTTAAAAAAAAAATAGCCCCATCCGTTGTTATTAGAACAATATTAAAACAGCAGTTAAAACAGCATCACAGCACTGTGAACTCAACAGGAAACTGCATTCAGGAAACAATGTTAAAAAGAGTAGCATTATGCATTTTCATGTTAAAAACATAAGTCAAAGTGTTATTGTGGTCAAAGCTCTTAGTCTGAATATACTATTGCTATTCTGTGGTTTATAGAGCCCAGCATCTGTGTTTCTGGTGTTCATGATGGTCAGAGATCCAGTCTCATGATCCAGCTTCAGTCTGTCTCTGAATCTCTCTTTACACTGTTCATCTGTACAGATTTTACTCTGATCTCCAGTGATTTCAGTGATGAGAATGTCATTAAAATACCATTTCACTGTATCATTTGGGTTTTTTATTTTACCAGGATCTAAAGTGACAGATTCTCCCTCCTTCATTGACTTTTTATTCCTTTTATCTTGTTCAGCAGAAACACCTGAAACACAAACCAACAGCTGCTGATCTTTTTTTAGGAAAACATGAATGCAATTGCATAAGCCCATTCTTGACTTTTGTTTAAGAAAGAAACATTTCAGGTTGTGCTCAAACACATTATCAAATCCTCAATTTAAAGAGATATCTACTGCATGTGAATTAATATGCATATAAAGAAAATAATTCTGAATATTATTGTAAAAAATTAAAATAACATTTATAAACTACATTTAAACATTTATTAATGACTCACCATTGACAATAACATTAAATATTTTTTCATTGTCGCTGCTTCTGATCTGTAGTTCATATTCTCCAGAGTCTGTGTTTGTGGTGTTAGTGATGGTCAGAGATCCAGTCTGATGATCCAGCTTCAGTCTGTCTCTGAATCTCTCAGTACCTTCATTACACTGAACATCTGTACAGATCTTACTCTGATCTCCAGCGATGTTAGCTATTTGAGTTTTATTGAAATACCACGTAATCTCTTCATGTTGTGTTATTGTAACCTCAGTGTGTAGAGTGACTGAATCTCCCTCCATCACTGACACTTCATTTACCTCAACATCTGACACACCTGAAGAAAAATAAAATAAATACATAAGCCAGGAAAAAATGTGCAATAGTGCTGTGAAAACATTAATTACATATCATAAATTGTGTGAGTATAAGTATGTGTGGATTTGTAATGTATAACTCATGAAAACAAACAGCAGAAGAACATCATAGATTTACACATTCACTCATCAAACATATATGAATCACATGGATGTGCTTCAACAACACAGCACATAATACACATCCTGATTCATATTTTACCCCTTTTCCTATATTTGTGTATTGATATAATCAACCATTTTCATAGACTATTTCATGAATATTACCCATAAAAATACTTAAGAAAAGTTATTTTCCATCGCATTAAGACTCAGATAATACAGTGCCATGTTTTTCTATATTGTTTAATCCTACAATCCTAATCCTACAGTCACTACCTACCATTAAAACACAGTCACAGAAATAAGTGTAGCAGCAGATTAGTGTTTGAGCGATTTGTGTTTGTTAGAATTGTAGATTTGAAAAAGTGTAGCTGCAAGAAAATTAAAGAGAAGCTTCATTTTCACCACTTTTAATGAAGATCTTACCATTGTCGAGAAAAAACAGGATCACTGCAAGAAAATTAAAGAGAAGCTTCATGTTTCTTTAATTATAGTGAAAGTAATAACCGCGAGTTTCCCTGTGGAAGATAGAGCGATGACGTCGTGAACAGACGTCAGGACGCTATGCATATGCAAATATTATTTTCGCCATGCTGCTTTTGCAAAATATTGTATACATATAGGTTACTGTTATCGCAATAGTACATTACATTGCGAATTCCTAACACCCGATCTAGAGTTTATTTAATAATTTGGACAAAAGTATTGGGACAACTCCTTCTTTAGAACTGAAAAAATGCACTTCCAAAACTGTGGCGACAAAGATAGAAACATAATTCTTGTATTTAAAAATTATATTTCTCTCTCTGTTGCAACAGTTTTGAAAGTGTCTAAAAGTCCTTGATGTTTGGTGGTGAGTTTTTGGCTCAAGGTCTACATTTAAGGTCACACCAGAGGTGTTTAGCTGGGATTAGGGCTTGTCTTTCTGCAGACCAGTCAAGTTCTTCCACACTTACTGATTCAGTATTTCCTTTTTGAACTTTGCCTTATACACAGAGGCAATGTCATGTTAGAATAGAAAAGAGTCCTTTCCAAACTGTGCTATTAAATTAGAAGCACACATTTCCCTGGAATATCATGCAATTTGTACTAACGGAAATTACTAAAGTAGTCAAATCTGTTCATCAGAAGTGGGTGTCCTAATACTTTTGGCAATAACCACCTGGCTCAGGGCAGCGTGAGACAAACATGGAGGGTGGCCACATGCAAATTTAACCAAAAGTATATTTATTAAAAGAATACATAAAAACATTATACATTGGAACAAAGAAAGGAAGAGATAATAATTAATAAAGGAATACAAAATGAAAAAAATTCATAATAAATCCACAAAAACTCCTGGTGTTGGAGAGCCTTACACTGGGAAAGAATGACCTTCTTTTCAGTCAATTCATTGCATGTAGCTCTCAGTACTTTTCGCTTGACTCCACCCTGCAAATGAGGGAACAGAAGCTATGCTTGTTATAGTTGACCACATTACCAGGAAATGCTCAAACATTTTCAGCAGAGACGATATTCAAAGATCACATGCCATGCTTCAGATACTTTTCTTTTTATACTTTTTTGAATAAATGAAAGAATACAGAACTGCAAGTGAAAACAGTA
>NC_056618.1:9643877-9643978 GCF_018340385.1 Cyprinus carpio | reverse complement strand
AATTGATGTTGTTTAACAAATCAAATGTTAGCTGAAATATCCACAAAATAGAAAAACAACACTACAATGAGTGTACGGTTCAATCAGATGCGCATGAAAGT
>NC_056618.1:9639232-9641122 GCF_018340385.1 Cyprinus carpio | reverse complement strand
TATGCTTATTATTTTTCGATCTATGACTGCAATACATTTGGCGGGATTCTGATCCCATAGTTGTCTATGACTGCAATACATTTGGGGCTATTCTTTCAGAATTATCCTGGGACCAATTCGATTAATATTAAATAAAGTGATGTATGATAAAGACAACCAGTACTCTGATGCTGATGTTGTTGGTTCACAAAATAACAATTGAGCAATTATTGGGTGTTTTTTTTTTTTTTTGGACCAATTTCAAAAGCAAACATACGCCGATGGCTATCGTTATGAGTTGTTGTCCAAAACATGCGAAAAGGTAGACCAGAACAACTTCAGGATATAGTAATTAATAGTGATAGTAATTAATTAAATATAGGAAGTAATAATTAAGATAGTAGTAGAGACTTAACTCAGTAACGTTAGTATCTACCCATAGGCTACTGGTAATGTTACATCTATTCTTTACTATTTCTTCAAGGTGAAGTAAAACATTCTTTGTAGTTTAATGACAATCTCTTAACCCTGTGTTTTTTTCATTGACTACTGTAGTTTGCCATTCATAAGTTCGTTTCACCCAAAAGTGCGAAAACTAACCCCTGATTTACACTGCACACGTCTGCGGCTCATTACGAAACACAGCATCCACTCAGAACTGCCAATCAATTTCCAGCTCAGCTAATAGAATGCGTTTGGGGCATGGCTACTGTAGCAGGCGGAGCCAGAGGGTGTTTAGCCATTATGAGACCATGACTGAAGCTACAATAAATGCTTTAATACCATAGTTCTAGTTCAGGTGTCAGCAACCTTTTCAGCATGACTTGCCATTTTTAATTTTATGGTTAATCACTGTGCCAACACCCACGTTCTGTATTTATACCGTACATAAACGTTTTTAAATGATACTATTAAAAATAAATAAATAAAAAATAGGTCTATTTCATTTTTATGCAAATAAGAAAAGATTTATTTTTCATAAATAGTTTTTTAAACTTTTCAAAAGTTTCTTGAATAACAGACAAACAGTGTGACCGTACTGAACACCAATGTATGTGTGTGTGTGAGACAAGGCCAATGCATTAAACCGTTCAGTTTAATCACTGTTCTATATTAATGCACTGCTTTAATTGATGCGCGCGCGCACATACACACACACCACTGGCACACAGAGATCTGATCGTGCTGTGCAAAAAGTAACATTTAGAAGCTCACTGTCATGGAGTCACAGCCTACACCCTCTCCACACGCCACGCCTACTCATTCACAATCACCGGAATTCTGAGCACCTGTTCATCATCACCAAGCTCTCATATAAGGACTATCACTTCCCCTCACTCCTTGTCTGATCTTGCATTGACCTACATGAACTTACCTGAACTCTCGCTACCTGTGTTGTTCCCCTGGATACCCATTGTTCCTTCCTCGTCAGTCCCTCTGTGCAGTCTTCCGATCCTTTCATCTAAATACATCACGACCAGAGCTAAGTTACAACCTTCCTCGTGTCAAGATTATTCCTATTGCTTCACCTGTGTCTGAAACCTGTTACAATAAAGACTGCTAATACGTTCACCTACCTCTGTGTTCCTGTTTTTGTCTGACAGAAGATCAGACCCGCACCGTGGATCCATTTGCTGCACTGGTTCACGCTGTACGGCCCTCACTACCACAACCCACGACGAGCCTAACCCATGGTCCCACCGAGATCATCACGGCCTTACAGCAAGCACTCCAGCAGCCACCTGCAACAACGACTACTTCGTCAGCTGCCTCTGCCAGTCCTGTGGCACGACCAGCGACATACAGCGGCGCGGCGGAGGATTGCAGCGGGTTTTTGCTTCAGTGCTCGCTCTTCATCAAGGCCAACACTCACCTGTCCCAGAATGAACGCGGTTGCGTTGCATTCGTCAT
>NC_056618.1:9635721-9639192 GCF_018340385.1 Cyprinus carpio | reverse complement strand
CTCTGGGAAACAAATGCTCCAGTAACTACTTTATTATCCGCCTTTGCTCACATGAAGGATGTTTTTGGTCATCATACTGCTGAACTGTCCGTCCATGATCAGCTATATCATATTCATCAAGGAGAGGAATCTGTCAGTATGTATGCTCTCCGATTTCGCACCCTGGCTTCAACGAGTGGTTGGAATGAAACTGCTTTGATAACTGCTTTTCATCATGGTCTGTGAAAGGAGGTTCAACAATTAATAGTCGTAAACGACACCATGGGACTTGAGAATCTCATTCAGAAGACTATCAGAGTGTCACAACGTTTGTACGCCTCCCACATGACTATCCGGCTGTCAGTCCTCTGCCTGCTTTAACATCTGTCGCCGCCCCAGCACCTGAACCAATGCAGGTTGATCTTACCAATGCGGAGCGTCTTCGATGGATGAATAATTGCTTGTGTCTTTATTGTGGGGGAGACGGACACATGATTCCCAATTGTCCGGTCCGACCTCCACACTCAGTGGTGAGTACACTCCAATTTCCACCTCATACCTCTCACTAAGAATCTGGTCCATGTCGGTAATTCTCATTCCTGTGTTTAGGCGCAAGCCCTCATCGACTCTGGGTCGGCTGGGAACTTCATTAGCACCCAAATCCTCCAAGAATTAAATGTTTGTTGGAAGAAATGCCCAGTTGACCTGAAAATACTCACCATCCAAGGAAAGCCACTGGGTAGAGGTCATGTCCGCCATTACTCCCCCACACTATCCCACTGCGTTGGCAGCCTGCATAAGGAGGACATCACGTTCATGGTGCTGGAGGAGTCAACCGCGGACATCATCCTGGGACACCGCATCAAATGGGCAACCGGTGAGATTCTCGAATGGAGTGATGAATGTTTTGAGAAGTGTATTAATCACCCAAGAAAGCCCCAACCTAAATTTCCCGTAACTCCTGATCATCTTCCTGTCCTGTCCACCTCTGTGGAGAGCCCGGAGACTAATGTGAAAGTGGAAATCCCATCAGCATACCGGGCATTCCAGGATGTGTTCAGCAAGCGGTTGGCTACACGTTTACCACCTCATCGGCCATGGGACTGTGCCATTGACCTCCTGCCTGGAGCGACCCTCCCAAAGGGTCGGATCTACCCACTGTCTACCCCGGAACAGAAGGCCATGGAGGAGTATGTTCAGGAAGCCCTGCACCAGGGATTTATTCATCCATCTACGTCCCCTGCCGCTTCGAGTTTCTTCTTCGTGGCCAAAAGGATGGAGGCTTAAGGCCATGCCTCATTAATAACTGCAGGACAGCTGGAGCCAATACCTACCCTAGGCTGAATACACACAGAATTCACTCCGTCAAACCGCCACTGGGCTCACCCTGTTCCAATGTGTCCTGGGTTATCAGCCACCTCTCTTCCCCTGGTCGGGTGAGCCCTCCGAGGTTCCAGCTGTCTACCACTGGTTCCAGCAAAGTGAGAGGGTCTGGGACTCTGCTCACGTGCATCTCCAACAGGCAGTCCGGAGACACAAGGAACAAGCCGACGCCCGAAGAGGTCCCACTCCGCAGTACCAACCTGGCCAGAAAGTTGGTTATCCACCCGTGACATCCGTCTCCGGCTGCCTGGTATATTTGTCCCTTCACCATCGAGAGGCAGCTGAACGAAGTAACCTACAGACTCAACCTCCCTGCTAACTACCGTATCTCACCTTCATTCCATGTCTCGTTACTTAAACCTCACACTGACCCTTTATCTCCTCCCTCCACAGAGTCTGGTGACGATGCGGTACCTCCTCCTGCCATCGATGAGACTCAAAACATCTACCGGGTACGGGCCATCCTCGATTCCAGACGACGGGGTCCACAGCTGGAAAAGCTCGTGGACTGGGAAGACTACGGCCCCGAGGAACGATGCTGGGTGAACTGCAACGACATCCTGGACCCTACTCTACTTACCCAATTCAATCAGGAACACCCAGATCGTCCAGCTCCTCATCAACATCCAGTCCTGTCGTCGGGAGCCACCCTTGGAGGAGGGGGTACTGTCATGGAGTCACAGCCTACACCCTCTCCACACGCCACGCCTACTCGTTCACAATCACCGGAATTCTGAGCACCTGTTCATCATCATCAGGCTCTCATATAAGGACTATCCTTATATGAGATTTACTAAGGGTAAATCATTCTCTTTTATGTAACTAAACTTAGCTTCATTGGGCCTCATTCATGAAACATTCGAAAATGTAAGAGTAACATTCTCTTTTCAGTTAAACTGATGCTTTGTGCTCTGCTGCTGTGAACAGTAAACACCGCCTACTTTGATTTGATTGGCCATCTCAGTCATTTTGACATTGATGAGCGCAGTTATGGCCCTTTTCCACTGCATGGTATGACTCAGCTCAGCATGGCTCAGAATGGTACGGCATGGCTCGGCACTGTTTGCGTTTCCACTGCAGTTTAGTATCGCTTTAGAGTGGGCGGGATTATTCACATGTAATTATAGCTGCTCCTTTGCTATCAACGAGAGAAAAGTCTGTACTTCCGCAACAGACAACAAATCTTTTTGGTTCAAAAGGTGTGCTTGTTCAAAACAGTTGCGTTCGATCCTTCGCTGACTGTGCTGATTTAAATCTAGTGGTTCTTTTGTGTTTGTGTCACAAGTTCAGTGACGCAGGTAGTGACGATTTTCTCTGGCCAATCCGTGATCAGCAGAGCTTACACGTCATGTTTTAATAAAGGTATGGTTAACTTGGAACCGCAATCAAGGTGGTACTTAAAAAAGTACCAGGTACTGTTCCCAGTGGAAAACCCCCAAAAAGCGAACCGTACCGAACCATACCGTGCCGTACCATGCAGTGGAAAAGTGCCGGTATGGTTTACTTGGATTGATCTGAACTGCCTATGTGCAGCAGTTGTGTGCGCATCCATAGACCAGTGCAGTCTCACACTTATTTATAGCTCCTAACAGGCTGTGTGACTATGAGAAGTTATTACCTCAAAATGTACGTCTGTATGCAGTTTTCCCTATTACTTGAGTGCCAGTTCCTCTGCGTGCCACTGTTGGCACGTGTTCCATAGGTTGCCGACTCCTTGTCTAGTGTGACCGCTGACCAGGGCCGGATTTATGCATAGGCAGTCTAGGCACGTGCCTATGCTCATTTTTCCGGGGGGGGGGGGGTCATGTTCTCTCTCACAGACGAACACACACGCAATTGCGCAAACATGCGGACAAAAACTTGTTGTCAACTCCACCCCACAAATCATCAGTAGGCCTACAATAGTTTCGCAGCTGAAAAGCTATATGACATTTCTCAGTAGGGAGGTTCTTGAAGCAGTTTAACTGCTGAACACTGCTGAGAGATGCACAGAGCAAGTATTCACACGTGCTTTACCCTCTGATTCATGAATTATTAAATCACAAAGTAATATATATATATATATGTTTGTTTTTACTTTTAAACAAGTGAAAAATCATCTTTTTTTTT
>NC_056618.1:9635450-9635684 GCF_018340385.1 Cyprinus carpio | reverse complement strand
GTGGACACCATGAAACAATAGTATAAAAAGTAAATCAACAGAACTTAATGGGTGGTCTTAAAAAACACATCTTTAAAATATTTACTGTGTGAAAATGGTATGAATACACATAAGAACATTCAATAACAACAAGCTATGTTATGACGGCTCAGAAATGTGAAGTGTAACAAACAAAACATAAGAGTGTTTGTATTTTGGGAGTGTGTGTGTGGGGCAGTGTGTGGGGGGGGAGTG
>NC_056618.1:9634279-9635375 GCF_018340385.1 Cyprinus carpio | reverse complement strand
CACACACTCAAACACAATCATGCACACATATATCTGCACTCATATAGTATACATTTATACATGCCTACAGTTTTATTTGACCTAATAAATAAATATAGACTGTAAGCATTGAAATGAATGCTAAAATCTGAAGACAAAACCATTCAAGTGTGCATTATATAGTAATTTTAATAAAACATAGAGAACAAGACAGAATCTATATATAGGCCCATACATTATACCCTTAGGTGCATGTAGTGGACTGTATTTGATTTATGTCTAATTTATGTATGTACAAGAAAAATATTGTTAAAATCTGGATGAAACTGTTTCTGACATACTATTTACCTGAAAAAAATATTTTTTGAACCTGTCTGGTTTTTTGAGAATAAAATTATTAAACAGTTATTGCTGAGGTACATGGTGCATCCCCTTTTTTCTGCCATCATTTTGAATATATTATACAATATCTCAAAAAAAAAGACAACAATTAAATGGAATCTTAGACAACACTTTTGGGGGTTCGCCAGTTGGTGGTTGGGACATGATGCTACATCTTAAATGGTTCAAAATGGCTTCCAAATAGCTGCCCACTGTAGTGACCACGATGCATCAGAGGGTTAATCTCTCTCTCTCTCTCTCTCTCTCTCTCTCTCTCTCTCTCTCTCTCTAATAACTGCATTAATAACTGCATTAGCCTGCAAATCAATGGGTCAAGCCTCTGTTATTAGCTCTAAAATGAAGGTTTGCAATTTACAATGGAAGGTTTGGGATGAGAAGCGCAAAAAAAAAAGAAAAAAAAAAAAAATAGTTCAACACATTTCAGGACGGAAACATAGCATAAACGTGCATAAAAGTGTTATGTGTATTGTATTGATTTGTGGTTGTAACTCCTGTCTGTTAAAATTATAAGAGAAATAACTCCCGAAGTGGTACAAATCATCTGAACAATGTCTTGATGTGTGGTTGTAACTCCTGTCTGTTAAAATTATAAGAGAAATAACAATGACTGAATGCAAGCGCTTTTTGCGATAGAAAACACTGTAATATTTCCAATGATTAAGAAATATTTGTGTTTGCTTGGGTGGAAATATTAGACCTATTATATTAATGGGGG
>NC_056618.1:9628444-9633860 GCF_018340385.1 Cyprinus carpio | reverse complement strand
TTGACTGTTTCGGATGAATCAAGTATTTTTTATTTGATTGTAAAGCTGTTTTTCGAGGGCATTAACTCTTCACCTACAAACTAAACTCACACGCACTGAATCCGCCTCTCACCTACAAGCTGTTTGCCACATCTCTACAGAAAACCAACCACAGCAGCTTTCACTTTGACTCAAAAGATGTGCTGCTAGTGTCACAATACATCATGTCAGATGCAACTATTTCCCATACAAAATATTTAATTGAAGTAAATTATAAACCAATTTAAATAATTATAAAAATTAACATGAAATTTAAAATGTTTTACACAGTTTTCACTCATCTAATTGTTCATGTTTAACAGTTAGAGAACTATTTTAGAAAAATGGTGTGTGGTTCGAAAATGGGGTATATAATGAAAAAAATAAATAAATGAAATATAACACATGATTATAATTACATAAATAGACACACATGGTAAATATAGAATGAGATCTTCCATAGACAATGACCCAAATGCAATCCAAAATCCAGTACTCCAAAACCCAAAACATAGTGTTATTATTAATAGCCTACTACATTGTTTAACCAAAACAATTAAAATTGACCTAAATCCACTTTAAAACTCTAAATTATATATGCACCATAAAGTGAAGAAAGAATAAATAGTCTATGTGGCTTTCAGCTGCTCTACGCTACTCTGCTAAAGGTTACTGCGGTGTTGTAACAGCTCGCTCAGACATTGGCTGGTTACCAGTATACGTCTCATTTTAATATAGGTGAGAGTGCATTCATCATTAGCCTTTTTAAAAGAAATGTTTTGCACGATTGTTCTTGTTTATTAAGTTTATTTTTTTTCACGCTTTTCTGTTGTTTTGTTTGTGATGTTTGAATCTGTTTTGTTGTTTTGTTTGTTTTTTTGGAGTGTGAGTGGTAAGTTAAAGTCTATAATGAATGTAATTTCAACCAGAGCGAATCCTCCATTAAGCTACTTATTTTTATTGATTGATTGATTGATTGATTGATTGATTTTATTTTATTTTTTTTGGTAATAATTATCTTATTATCAAGGATTACAAATGCAAATATTTTACAGATATTATTTTAAACAATAAAAAAAGTAATAAAATTAGTGCAGGAACCCTGTAAATGTCCCATGTACAAAAATACAAAGGCACTGACCATATTAAGAAGAATTCAACTTGTCATGTTTTAAGTACACCACAAATATAATGTTAATGTTATGTTAAAGTCACTGTTTTACAGTTCACATTTAGTTACAAACTGCAGCTGATTTCAGGTTTTGTATACCATCAAAATCATCCTTAATCTGTGTATTTGCTTTTTTTTTTTCATGTGTTTTGTTTGAGGTGTCATTGATGAAGGGAGATTCTGTCCTTAATCTGTGTAAACATGAAGATTACATACAGTGGAAATTTGGAGCTGAAAAGTCTCTCATTGCTAAAATACAAAAAAACAAGCAACTGTTGTCCACATTTGAGGGTCCTGATGGGAGATTCGGAGACAGACTGAAGCTGGACAATCAAACTGGGTCTCTGACCATCACAAACATCACAACTCAACATGCTGGACTCTATGAAGTAAAGATAAGTGGAGCACAAATTACATCAAAAACATTCAGTGTTTCTGTCTATGGTGAGTAGAGATCATTTGACCAAACAAATATTCTTGTTTTATTAAAGGAATATTAATTACAAGTTGGGCTCCATCTACAGCTTTTGTGGTATGATTGCCATTGCATGCATGCATGAATAAAAATAAATAAATTAATTATTTAATTAATTTAAGGTTCAACATTGGCCCAACAGAGGTATCCAATCGTGACTAAAGGTTTCTTGCATGTTCAGTCTTATCAGTTCACAAAATTTAAGTTAAATTCTAATCTGACTCTGTTTTTATTATGACCTCAAATTTATGTTAGAATGGCAATTATTGTTAATCATTCATAGGATAACTGATCTAGACATCTGATTATTCTATTTAAACTCTTTGATCTTATTGTACTTGTTAATTCAGATTCTCATGACGCTCAAAGATATTGCATCGGTCGTTAGCAGACCTCATGGTCACATATTAACCAGTCTTGGTTTTTAGACAAATCTAATTGACTAATACTTTAGACATCCGCTTGCTTGCTCGTTCTAAAAGTTATTTTATTTAGTCCCTATAGATTTGTACACACTTGAATAAAGCAACATTATTTCTAGTCAGAGGTTATGACCACTACTATAGATATAAGCCGACCAACCATTACTTTCCGTGATAGTAGTTTTGGTTTGGTCATGCCATGGTTTCCCATGTACACTTAGCTAGAGTAATATTACAATAAACAGAGGGTAGGCATACTCTAGGTTGGTCGAACAACATTTAGTTGACCTAAACGGAAATTCCCTAAGCCCTTACAGTCCAAGTACACTTGAACTGATACCAAGTGTTAGCTGAATCTCTAAAGATACAGTAGGTGTGCCCTATGCTCCATCTCAACTGAATTTTAGTCCGTTACTAACCTGACGCAGAAAATGTGGTAACAAAGATAAAATGTAATCTACTATTACAATAATTTCAGAGTAAGTCAGAAAAAATCAAATGTAACAATGTATTATCAGTCAGGTAATTTTGTATTATGCCAATTACGTAGTCAATTCAGAGATATCAAATCAAATCAATACAAGACATCAAACTCAGTATTTATATTGATCGAGTCCTAGACGGGAGAGTTTTCACCTTTTGGGGACATATGTAATTTGCATGAAAGACACTGGGAAATGGCACACCCTCTACAGTAAGAAAAAATATCTCTAAACTCTTCAGATCTGTATTACCTTTTAGCTTACTTCTTGTAAGATTGAGACCATTGTACCAGACGCATGGATACAATTTAAATGATGCCAAACATGACTGTGAAAATTACTTGCATTCATGCAGAGCATTATATACGCTATTGACCATTCTGAGTGAGCTGAGTAAAGGGAAGGAAATGAATGAAAAGGATAGGTAAGAAGGGACTTTATGAACAACCTTATGCCACAAAAGCTGTCATTTTAAATGCTGACGAAATAGGAATATTAAAGTATAGTATATGGTATGGTGTCGAGTAGGAAAAGTTCCTTTCTCTTTGGAGTGTAACAAGCTGTTTGTGCATAGATAAGATCCCATGATTACAAAGACTAAAGTCTCAATCCCAAAGAGATATTCTTTATAAAAGTTAAGACTCGTCCACCCCCCTAAAATGCCTCGTTTATACACACCCCCACATGTCTACGTCACTGTGTGGGAAGATTCGCATAACACCGCCCAAATGTTCACGCAAAGAACTGTTTGATTCTCACTGTTGATGTTGTGCCATGTTGTGGAGTCGTTGTGTGTTTCGTTGTGAAAGCGAAACGTCTTTGTTTGGCTTCCAAAAGAGGACACAACTAGAAATCAGTGGTTAAGTTGTTTTTACAACACTGTTCCAGAACAGTTCAACCCAAATATTCAGATATGTGCAGCACATTTTACAGAGGACAAGGACTGTTTCCTGAACCAGTAGTCTACAATGCCAGTGTTCTGACAAATAATGCTGACTCACAGCCTGTAAGTACGTTTTCATATTGAAAGGATTTGCCACTGATGATTCAAACTCATGTTTTAAGCAGCTAAGAGCAGCGCTTGTTGTTTGTTGTTTCTCCGATCACAAATGCAGACATGATTTTATGTTTACGCAGCGCGATGCAACGCAACACATAAAAAGACAGTCTAAGTCCTTAAAATCAGTAATTATGTCCCCACTGGATGCAACAAATGCCTTGTTTATAATGGGTTTTATTGGTTTTGTCTCATTATGCATCGGCATCACAGTATGGAAAGGGGCGTAACATCACACGCTTGAGATATTTGGTCATTCACAACACACTGGATAGCTGGCCAATCAGAGCACACTGCGCTTTTCAGAACGATGAGCTTCGTAAAAATCGTTTTAGAAAGGCAGGGCATAGAGAAGAAACAATAATGTACAGTATGTGGAAAATAATGTTGTTGTTTTTTGTTGTTGTTGTTGTTTTACCTTAAACTGCATAAACACATTGCATTACACCAAATACACAAAATAATGTTCTTTTTAGCAGCATCATATGACCCCTTTAATAATATTTATAGTTTGAGATGACTCTCATTGACCACCAACACACTAAGGTTAAAAATAACACTGTTGACTATATTTATCCGTATTTCAGGTTATTCTCTCTTTTTTTTTTTTTTTTTAGCTCATCTGCCTGTTCCTGCCATCAGCAGTAACTCTTCACAATGTTCTTCATCATCATCATCATCATCATCATCACAGCAGAATTGTTCATTGGTGTGTTCAGTGGTGAATGTGAGTCATGTGACTCTCTCCTGGTACAAAGGAAACAGTTTATTGTCCAGCATCAGTGTGTCTGATCTCAGCATCAGTCTCTCTCTACCTCTGGAGGTGGAATATCAGGATAACAACACCTACAGCTGTGTGCTCAACAATCCCATCAGCAACCAGACTCAACATCTGGACATCACTCAACTCTGTCACACATCTGCAGGTATGGGGATATTAATATTGATTTACCTCTGTGATCCCATCAGTGGCCATAGCTAACATCTGTAACACATTTGAATGTGTGGGGATATTAATATTGATAATGTTATCTATTAAAGAACTGCCCATTACAGATCAGGGCCTTCCTTTATTGTACATAGTACTGATCTCTGCTGCTGCTGGATCTCTGTTGATTGTAGCCGCAGTCTGCATCTGCAAAAAATGTAGAAAAACAGGTCAGTACATAAAGCAATCCTATGCTGAATTATTTTGTTTTTTAAGGCACTAAAAAAGCTTCTTTGTTTTAACACATCTGTGATTATTGTTAATGCAGCCGAGACAAGAACTGATTCAGCATTGTGTAAACCAACAGCACGAAAAATGGTAAGATCATTTATGACTGTATTGCAAGGTGTGTTTCAGTCGGTCAGGCTGATTGAAGCTGGTTCGGGCCCTCTTGTTTTTCTAAGGATTATTCGTGCGAGGACCCTCTTGGAATTGCTCCGTTTCTTCTTCTTCTTCTTCTTCTTCTTCTTCTTCTTCTTCTTCTTCTTCTTCTTCTTCTCCGCAATGAGTCGCATTTTTGAGGGCCTAAACATGCTCCAAAACTCACGAAACTTTGCACACGCATCAGAACTGGCGAAAATTTACATCTGATATAGGTTTCAGAAGTGGGTGTGGCAAAATGGCTCGATAGCGCCACCTATTAAATTTCAACGGAGTGTGCCTCGAGCTACGTTTCACGTACATGCATGAAAATTGGTACACACATGTAGCACACCATTATCTTCAAAGAAGTCTCCTGTTACAAAATCCAAAACCCAACAGGAAGTAAGTTATTTTGAATTTCCTGTATGATTTTTGTGCAG
>NC_056618.1:9627453-9627556 GCF_018340385.1 Cyprinus carpio | reverse complement strand
AGAAGTCCTGTCCTGAACACATCAACCTGCCCGTATTGGTTTATAGTCATGGCGCCACCTATTGGCAACAGGAAGTGTCTTGTTAAACACTGTTATGGACTCC
>NC_056618.1:9627004-9627096 GCF_018340385.1 Cyprinus carpio | reverse complement strand
ATTGCTGTAACTCAGGCAAGCAATGATCTATCTGTCCCAAACTTCAAACGTTTGACAAGAGTCCTGTCCGGAACACATCAACATGCCCTTAT
>NC_056618.1:9626233-9626681 GCF_018340385.1 Cyprinus carpio | reverse complement strand
AAGTTGGTGGTGAGCCCGGGTGCGAGGGCCCTTTCATCGCTGCTTGCAGCTTTAATGTATGCATGTATTTATTTGTATGCAGTATGCATCAGACAGTCAGTGAGCAGATGTGTGTGATCTGCCTTGGTTAATTCATTCAGTAAAGAAAAAAAAACATACACTTTGCACCTTATTGTAAATTCTAACATACAAGTGTCCGATTTGCAAGGGTATAAAATTAATTTTGCACAAATCTATTAGCACGCACAAATGTATTGTATTTTTTCCCAATACAATAATGTTTTAGTATTATTATAGGCATATTCAGTGATTAGTTTATCCAATAATAATAATAATAACAATAATAAAAAATAAAAAATAAATAGGCATGAGTTTCTTTTAGGCAGTATGTCAGCCTCAGTCACGATTCATCACTTTGATTACATAACTTTTTTTTTTTTTTTTTTCA
>NC_056618.1:9475223-9625991 GCF_018340385.1 Cyprinus carpio | reverse complement strand
GCCCTTTATTAATCGCAGGTTAAAACAGTAAAACTTTCTGTGGTTGCTGTCTTTGGGGAGAC
Organism: Cyprinus carpio; assembly: GCF_018340385.1. Taxonomy (NCBI): domain Eukaryota; kingdom Metazoa; phylum Chordata; class Actinopteri; order Cypriniformes; family Cyprinidae; genus Cyprinus; species Cyprinus carpio. The sequence continues at coordinate 9,625,929 of NC_056618.1, read as the reverse complement.
TTGATGAGAAAGTGGTGCCTTCTTGACGTTCCTTAACCATGACACATTTATTTACCACTGATATCAGTTGGAAATGAAGAACATGTTTGCACGAACAATGGGATGAGAACATTTGACCCGGTGTCACAAGGGTCACTTGTACGCTCAAGCGCCTATGAAAAAGAAAAAAAAAAAAACTCGAGAGATTGTTAATTTAAACCAATCAAACAATCTACTGAGATTAGGAAACCTCTCTGATTAGTGGATTTCATATCTGGTCCTGGCAGGTCAACAGTCTGACACAGAGGCTTGTGCTTTTATTTTTGCAATATTAAAACTCAAAATGATCAGGGTATATCACCGAGAAAATGACTAATGACAACACTTGTGTAAAGTAAAGAATATGTGTTTTTGTTTGGTTGGTAATATATTTGATATGTGTTTCTCTTCACGAGACACAATATATATGTTGTGCAATGAATTCATCAAACGCAGCATCGTAGGAGGAAAAAGACAGTAGGCTTACGCTTTAAAAAAAAGGGACCATTAATTATTGAGTGAATATGCAATTTGTTGCATATGACTATGTATCATATGCTTAGCCCATCATGGAACCAGGTGAATAAAGCTGTTTGTATTTGTTTGGTAATGTAGCTATTTGCACTTGCAAGTGAATGAGATCATAGCGCTGAATACTAGCTACAAGAGGCTGATTATCAGCGACGATGCGATTGCGTATCATTCATTTGAATAAGATGATGTTTTCCTCCGATATGTGTCAGTGACCGCCAGCAACGCAAATGATCATCTTGATGCAAATGACGGGCGTAACACATGGGGCCTGATTCATGAACGCCTGCTAGTAAACATTTGGACTGGAGTAAAAATGATGGAAGGCAACCCCTGATGTTCAAATTATGTTCAGTTCTACTATTTTGTTACAGTAGCCTACTGTAAGTTTTTTTAAGCTATAGTAAATTAATTAGCTATTTTACAGAAACTTTTGGGTCTCGTAAATGTTGGTCTGCATATTCAGTCTGAGTGAATTTTTAAAAATGTTTTTGGTCTGTTGCATAAGACAGACTTTACTGTATTATTATTACTTTTTTCGTTGCAGAAATCAAAGGATCCTGTGTATGCAAATGTCGCCAAAAAACGCTGACCAAATTCCTTGGAATAAATGATAGAGCTCACATGGGCCCTGACTCTTCTATTACATTTTTTTTTTTTTTTTGCCAAGATGTATGTGTCTCTATTTATTTATTTTATTTTTTCTCTCGGTTTTGCATTACAGTGTTTGATTTAAAGTTATTTAAAGGAACATAAAATGGAATATCAAATGCAAAGTGATGTACAGTATCACACACATGTGATAAGGAATCATGGCTTTAGATTTGCTTCTGTAATAACAGCGCTACTTTTACCCGATAGGGTGCACAATAAATAGAGAAACCACTGATGAACCAATATAATGAACTCAGTAAAATGTATACCTGATCACTGCCTACTTTTGCCAGTTTATGATAAAAACTTAATTAAACACAGATTACTTTGGTTTATTTCCTGCTACCGAACATGAGGACAAACCTGTAGCTGTAATTGATGATGATTGATTGACAATCCATTTGACCAATATTTTTGACTCATATTTACACGTTTCTAGATTAAAGCTAGAAGGGATACAGTTGCGGCTACTGGGCATGCACTCATCAACATAGTGTAATTTATGTCACACTGTACAACAATAATTACTGTTTTTCCATTATTGTAAGGGGTAGGTTTAGAGTTGGGGTAGGTGTAGCTGTGGCCATTAATAAAACACAATCTAAAGGTAGAAAATGTAACTTATTATCGTTAGCTTCAAACCAAGACCTTCCTACTGTCACACATTCACGGTATCTAGTGGTGCCATCTGGTGGGTTTTGAGTATCAGCAGCTAAAACAGTATAACAGTACTAAGCAATAGGCGATTGTAAGATTCATGTGACATAATGTGAACATTATTGATTATGTTATGAGTCAAAGGAAAATGCAGTGAATGACTAAATGATATTCACCAATGACAGAAACACTGAAGCTGTTAAAGCTGATCTAACTATAATCATTTTATTGTTTATCTCTGTGTCAAACAGTTTCTAATCTTGATTTTATTCATTTATTGAGTCTATCCAAAACAAAAATAATAACTTTACTAGACTAAGATTGTGAATGTTAATCATCTCACCTTTACTTATTCAGCACACTATACTATACAGATGGTTTTAAAGCAGCTTTACAGAGTTAAACAAGAAACATAAATTCACTGATGCAAACAGAATTCAATTCTGCTACAACAGTAAACTGTCATTATTCAGTCAAAAACAGTTTACTGTGAAACACTTTTTCTGAATGGCAGTGTTATACATGATCTTTGTGTGTTTTCTACCTCTAAAACAGTTTTTCATAATGTTTCTGTAGATTAAACTTCAAAGCAGAACTGGAAGAAACTCTTTATCTTCAAACCAAACACACATGATTGCAAATTCAAATAATGAACAATCAACTTCTAAAAAAAAAACTCTACTGCATTACTCCTGCAGTAATAATAATTACTGCGCATGAATTCAATAACCAGCAGTAAAAAAAAATAAATAAAAAAAAACTAATTTTCCAGCATATTTGAACTTGTTCTTTCAATCTGTAATAAATTTATCATATGTATTTTTTTTTATTCTGCTCTACTGCAAATAAATTTTAATACACCTTAAAGATCAAATTATTAATACACACACATCTGTTTGTTCATATACTGTATGTTAGCTTTCATTTTGTTCGCTGCAGTTTAAATGTTACAAACTGATTTCAGGCTTTCTAAACCAACAAGAGCATGATCAGTGTAAAATCAGTTTTATTTTCCCAGGTGTGATTGGTGAGTTGGGGGTCAGTTGCTGGAGGGAGTTTATGTCGTTCTGAAACACTGATGTTACTCAAAACATGAAGAGCTGAAAGTATATTGTGGAAATGAGGAGGAGCTGAAAACATTTGTTATAGGTGAAATCAATAGAGCTGCAGGACAAATCTTTTCCACATGTGATGTTCCTGACGGGAGATTCAGAGACAGACTGAAGCTAGACAAACAAACTGGATTTCTGATAATCACAAACATCACAACTCAACATGCTGGAGACTATCAACTACAGATTAGTGATTCTGCCAATTTACACACTGTAGTTACTGAAAATACATGAATAAGATGATATAATGTGAAAGTTTTCACAGTGGAAAATTTGTAAAAATTATTTCTATACATATGGCTAACCTAAAACACAAGTTCATATTAAGAAGCTTCCGAAAAAGAAATCTGTCACTAGTGAAGCGACTGCTGGAATACAGAAATAGTTATCAGTTTAGAAATTGTTTTTTCGCCCCACCACATTATTGAAGTTGTTAAATCTAACAGCATGCATGCATTAATTTTAATAGAAAATGACAGCAGAGCCGCTGCATAGAGCGCCCATCTGGTGTTCAAGCATCATCTCTGGAACAATAATACTAGGGCGCTCTGGACTTGTTATATCCCTTCGAAAGAGCAAGCTAACCTGGAAACTCTGTGTGATATTCTATTCTATAGATAAGGCTTTGGGTTCTACCTTTCAATGCAGTCTGTGGGATTCACCTGTTTTTCTCCTGTTTATCATCCAACAATTGAAAGCGGTCATCTGAAATGCACACAATGGATGATAATAGGCCTATAGTATGATGTAAGACTGAGTAAATGATAACAGACCTATTATAGGTGAGTGAAATTTAATTTCACTTTCGTGTAATAGTCAGTTGTCCATTAAATGCTGCTGCTTCATGTTAAGCTCTCAGTGGTGATGCTGCTTTAGCAGCTGTTCTTCTGTTTGTGCTGGTGGCATCTGATTGGTAAGATATAAATCTAACTATCCATCTATCTGTCTATCTATCTATCTATCTATCTACATGATTTAACTGATTACAAATTCAACATATACAAATACGAAAGAGACAACATTTAGACATTTATTTTAAGATTTTTTACATTCCACCTTAATACATTTTATTTATTTTTTTTAAAGAGAAAACACATCGGCTCTTGAACAACTGTCTATACTGTTTTCTGTTTTTATTTTATTGACTGAATGGCATCTTCTTTACCTGATCACCTGCTCCTCCTCTCCCTCTGCTGACTTTTCTACCCTGCTGCTATATTTATCTCGAATCTGTTTATAAAAACATGTTAAGAGATTATACACCTCATAACGTTATGAAATTTGTGTATAATCATGATTCATACAATTCTAACATAGTAGAGATTATCAAAAGAAAGAAATTAAGTATTGAAACCGCGAGTAGGCGGCAGCGTTCTCCACTGTTTTAATGAGTTAACCACTTAAATCGTCCATTCATCCAATTCGTTCAAAAGTCAGATTAATTTAGGAAGAAAACAAACACCGATGTGAATACTTTTGTGCAGCGCGCTTTTGGGCGCTAACGTTACTCGTGTGCTCTCCCATTCAAACACCACTGGCGTTGTTTTGGTGAAAGTGCGACTCATTGTGGGGGCCGCTTGGGCGTTACCAATCGGTTCATTGGAGGGGGAGTATTTTTTGTCTAATTTATGACAAAACTCATGTTTGATTAGAAACAAAATTATTGTTACAAAATAAATTAATTCTACATATTTTTCCTATGATCTACTGTGATTTTCATGTTGAAATGTTAGGGGGGTTGTAACTGATGGATTTGAATATTGGGGGGGTTACCTCCCCCCCATCCCCCCCATAAACCTACGCCCCTGTTATAGAACAATTTGATTTAATGTGTCAAAAAAATATTTACAGGACAAAAAATAAATACATGTATAGAATAATATAAAAATATACGTTTTTAAGTATATATATATATATATATATATATATATATATATATATATCTATATATATATATATATATATATATAAAGCCGCATTAAAAAATCTTTTATTTACAACATGTGAATAACAAAACAAAAATACAAAATGTACAGAGAACAGAAAGTACTCAGGCTCATTTACAAATGAATTACACTACACAAATTAATAATGTATACTTATTAATTTCATTTTCAACTTACTTCAGAAAAATAAACTACAGAAATTAGGTTGTTTCATTGACTAATGTGACATTTAAAAACAAAAACAACAAAAAAAAGATATTGAAGAACTGTAATGATACCCATTTTCCCACTGCTTTCTCTTGCCTAATAGAGAAAAATATGACAGCAGGACATGCATACAGAACACTGAAGTGCTAAAGTTTGGTTAAAACATCTGTAGACATATCTTGAATGACAGCACCACAAAAACACAACAAAGGAAAAGACTATGGCCTTATATAGTGGTTGTCTTATTTATTGTTTGTGGGCTTTGTGTTGTAACTAAACACGAAAAAAAAAGAAAAAAAAAAAAAAAAAAAAAAAAAAAAAAAACTGTCTTTAAACACTTTCGCTATTAAGTAAATGACAACACAATACTTACATTTCAATGTGAATTCCCCCACAGAGCTCTCATCCGCCGTGTTCTTTGAATAGGCTTGTTTGAGATGCGCCTCACCTCGCCTGTAATGTAGGCAAGAGTAGGCGGCTGCAGTGAGGGGAAGACCCAGTCATCAAACAGACAGCTAATGAATGCCTACATATATACATCTAAAATACAACAAAATGGTAATCCATCCAAACAAATTAAATATACAGCTTTTATTAAGATTTTTTTTTTTTTTTTAACAACTTGGACAACTTAAGACAATACAAAATGATAAAAATACAAAAGAATTAATGACAAAATAAAATTGCATAAATACAATACAATCAAATATAAATATTATGATAAAATAAATCTGGAATTTTTAACAACTTAAAATACAAAAGAATTGATGACAAAATAAAAATGTATAAATACAATACAATCTTAAAATAACTTAAAATAATAAAAATATTATAATGATGATAATTTAAACATGGCTAAATGACAACACAAATAAAAAAAGATTATCCTTTTTGTTTGTTTTATTATTTTAACAAATAAAACAACCAACAGTGAACTTAAAGGAAATTATTAATTATTGATTTTATTTCTTGTTTAAAATGCTTCCCAACTGCATTCCTCAAGTCCAGCTCTGTTGCTGCCAGGAAGTTTGTCATTACAGCGTCTGCCAAATAAGAAAAAAATAAATAAATAAAAAAGCACAAGAAAAGCTCTTTGACATAATTTTTTAGAGTCATTCTCTTTTGCCTGGATGCCTACCAAAAACAAAAACGAGATGAGCAGTTTCTGATTTGCGTTGTAACAAAAAATATAGATAAATAATGAACAGGTCAAAACAAAAACACGAATACTTAACAAGACCAAGTAGGAATGTCCTTTATCGTTTGTTGTTTTCCCGCTGCTCTCCAACAGGTAAAAAAAAAAAAAAAAAAAAAAATCAAAACACAACACAACACTGATCTCTAACTCTCATGTCTTGAGTTGCCAGTAGTCTCAGTAAGGCTTACAATTGACCTATCGGTAAGCCCCTCCCCTCAAACGCAGATGAGCCAATAGCAGGGGACCGGAACTCGGACATCTTTAGGTTTCAGCGCCATAGAGAAACATTGGAAGATCCGAAGCTCGCATCGGTTTAATGTTATTTATGCTACAAAAATGTATTGAACATGTCAAAGAAATGAAACCAAACACCTTGTAAACACTGTTGACTTTGCTTACATAATGGAATATCATGCATCTCAGAAGTTATTTTGCCAAAAAAAATGACATGAAACCAAATTCAAGGTTATTTGGGCTAGAAGTGGGTTACACATAGCCAGACTATATCGGGTCTATCCTTAACCGAGACGTAGAAAATAAAGGCTATTGCTTGCTGGGGTGTAATCCATGGGGATGCAAAACGGTGATTCATCGCCTGATTTGTGAACACCTACTGAAGGTCTGAAATTCATGGCAGCTTTCATTGACCAAGGCGTGTCCATGAGGCCATTTGACCGACATGTCAAACAACCAAGATTTTTCTCTGTATGAACTTAAAAGAGCAATAATGAGTGTAAAAGAAACTTCGCCTGGAAAGGATGAGATTTGCAATAGCATGATAGGAAAATTATCAGATGTTGCACTTTTAAAATTGTATAATAAAATATGGGAAGAAGGTAAACTACCTAAATCATGGAAACATTCCATAATTGTTCCAATTGTAAAGCCAGGGAAAAACAGATCTAAGGCAGCAAGCTACAGACCAATAGCGCTGACATCAAACATGTGTAAGATAATGGAAAGATTGATTATAAATAGACTCACATATGAGATAGAAAATAAAGGCCGCATCAGAGTGGGTTTCGAAAGGGTAGATCAACAATTGACTCAATATCATGTCTAAAGTCAGAGATAATAAAAGCACAGATAAATAAAGAGGCTGTAATAGGAGTTTTCATAGATGTGGAAAAGGCATATGGTATGCTTTGGGAGGATGGACTACTAATAAAAATGAAAAACATGGGTATCTCAGGAAGAATGTACAGCTGGGTATTAGACTTTTTGTTTGACCAGACAATCCAGAGTGGGACCTCATACTCTAGGGCAGTGGTTTTCAACCTGTGGGCCGCGGCCCCCTAGTGGGTCGCGATGGTACTGCAGGTGAGCCGCCAATTACTATTAAAATAAATAATAATATTGTTAATATATTTAAAAATGCCTAAGTCATAACATAATAACACCATATCATATATATAATTAAATACATTTCTGTTCATTGCCAGTTCATTCTAGGGTTGTGCGATAGAAATCGTCATAAAATCACGATTTGAGGGTGCACGATTTCTAAATCGCTTTATAGCACGATTTTCCGCGGCCCTGACCTCCCGCAGTATGCCATGCGATCTAATCAGAATGCAACGCGCCTAGCGCGAGAACAGACTTGGAATATGCCTACGTAACTCCAGGTTCACACACTGTCTGTGATGCGCCTTTTTTCCCAGCCCATGTTAACAGATCAGAGCGTTCACACTGCACTCGGTAAAAGGCTAGAAATAAAAACGTGCGAAAATAATTCATATCTAGCACATGAGAATAGAGAGTTGTGAGTGCACAGGACGCAGTTTGAGCGAGAGAAGACACGTTTTAAGTGCGCGCACTCTCTCCGGGCGAGAGCAGCGTGTATCTGAGCAAGCGCGTCTGGTTTTGTGACAGAGCAAAAGAAATCTGCGTGCGTGTGGACAGATTCATGCTCGCGCATTATTATGCTGCTTCTGCACCGTATACGCAATGCAGACGGAGTAGGCCTACGTGTGAACCTGTATAATGTATAACAAATCTATTTCAACACCTGAGGCACCGCTACAATTAATGAGCTCTATGAACAATGTATGGCAAAATAGAAAAAAGTCCCTGCACACAGGATTTATATATATATATATATATATATATATATATATAGTATATATATATATATATATATATATATATATATATATATATATACAGGTCCTTCTCAAAAAATTAGCATATTGTGAAAAAGTTCATTATTTTCCATAATGTAATGATAAAAATTAAACTTTCATATATTTTAGATTCATTGCACACCAACTGAAATATTTCAGATCTTTATTGTTTTAATACTGATGATTTGGCATACAGCTCATGAAAACCCAAAATTCCTATCTCAAAAAAATTAGCATATTTCATCCGACCAATAAAAGAAAAGTGTTTTTAATACAAAAAAGTCAACCTTCAAATAATTATGTTCAGTTATGCACGAAATCTTCATCTCCATAAAGCTTTTCAGCAGATGGAAGCATGAAGTGCTCCAAAATCTCCTGATAGCTTGTGCATTGACCCTGCCCTTGATAAAACACAGTGGCCAACACCAGCAGCTGACAGTGGCACCCCAGACCATCACTGACTGTGGGTACTTGACACTGGACTTCAGGTATTTTGGCATTTCCTTCTCCCCAGTCTTCCTCCAGACTCTGGCACCTTGATTTCCGAATGACATGCAAAATTTGTTTTCATCCTTTGGACCACTGAGCAACAGTCCAGTTGCTTCTGGTTCAAAAAGCACACGCCTGTGCATGGTGGCTTCTGGATGTTTCTACTCCAGACTCAGTCCACTGCTTCCGCAGGTTCCCAAGGTCTGGAATCAGTCCTTCTCCACAATCTTCCTCATAGGGTCCGGTCACCTCTTTCTCGTGCCGCAGCGTTTTTTTGCCACACTTTTCCTTCCCACAGACTTCCCACTGAGGTGCCATTAACGCGCTCTCGCTGCTGCTTTCTGCTTACCGCATACACATAGGCCTTCTACTATCTTACCCACTGCAAACGGAGTAGGTCTCAGGTGTGAACCTGTTATAGATGTATAAACAAATCTATTTCAACACCTGAGGCACCGCTGTACAATTAATGAGCTCTATGAAAAATGTATGGCAAAAAAGAAAAAAAAAAAGTCATTACCTGGACACAAGACTTTTTATTTATTTTTTGAGAAGGGACCTGTATATATATATATTTTTTTTATTTTTTTGCCATAAGTCTAGAAATTTTGTTACACCTTTACTATAGTGATTATTTTGACTTACGTCCTTTCTAGAGATGTTACAACTTTTTGATAAAGCTCTAATTGGTTTTATTTTGGAAATATGTTTCAAATTCATCCTGAATGCATTGATGACTGTAAAGCATATCTGTGTGTGTCAAAATTGTGATTAAAATTGAAATCGCAAAATTGATCAAAGAAATCGCGATAGTTTTTTTTTTTTTTGTCTATATCGCACAGCCATAGTCCATTCAATAAATACAGGTAACAATCTAGCTTCTGAGTACTAAGTTATTAACCCAACAAGCGGGGTCAGTTAATATTTTTGCAGTGGGCCCTGCAAACATGTGTGTTTGGTTTTGTGGGCCGCGAGTTGAAAAAGGTTGGGAACCACTGCTCTAGGTGTGTGGGCCGCGAGTTGAAAAAGGTTGGGAAAAGTGTGTGTAGCCCCCTTCTATTTAATATAATGATCAATGATAACACAATTGTCAATTTTCCTATTCATCTTGCTTTATTGCTAAAATGATGGAAGACAAACCCTGTTCCTCAAATTATGTTCAGTTCTACTGCTTTGTTCCAGGACTGGGATTTTTAAGAAAATGATTTTATTTAGGTCTCATAAATGTTGGTCTGAATATTTACTCTGACTGACTGAAAAAAAAAAAAAAAAAAATGTTGCTTTATCCAGGCTCCTGATTGACTGTATTTTTCCTTTCAAAAATCAAAGAAGGAGGCTGTGTATGCCTAATATATATTATGTTTTGAGTTAAAGCTCATGTTTTCATTTATTGGATTGATTTAAATATATTCAACTGCATTTTAACAAAACTCAAAGGAAAATGCTGGGAATGATGAAATGATGCTCACCAATGACAGAAACACTGAAGCTGCTAAAGCTGATCTAAATATCATTTGGTAATTGTTTCTCTCTTCCTGTGTCAATAATGTTGTCATCTTGTTTTATTTTTCTTATCTTGTTTTTTTTTTTTTTTTTTTTGCCATTCTTAGTAGCAGAACAGGAAGACACTTTTCGCCTCCAAACTAAACACACATGCAGTGAATTCACACTCTACAAGTACACACTCTACACACTCTCATATACAAGATGTTTGTCCACCAACAGATCAAACCACATTTCTAAAAAAAAAGACGCAGCAGCTTTCAGTTTGACTCAGAAGATGAGCCTCAGTAACACTGCTACTGACAGATCATACATGCTTTTAACTTTTTACTTTGGCTTTTCTATAAACTAAAATTGAGAACTAAATAAATATACAGATCAACTTTAAAATCACTAGAGTTTTGCTCCATTTTACCATGGAATGTAGTTTATACAAAATTCACACAATATTCTTCAACGTTTAGCTATTAAAAGGCTAAACTAAAAAGGCAGCTAAAAAGTATGTTAAATGATAAAAATAAAGAATCCTTCACCCACTAAGAACAGATAATGTATTAATAAGGGCCAAATGAACTATAACAGATCATAACTACAACAAATCATATGCAAATGTAGTTTGTGAACAAGGAGGGGCAAACTCTGTTGTGGGAGGATTCATTTCTACTGAATTCAGTGTTTTATTAGATCAGACACTGAACTAATGAAGAAAATGTTTCACATGTTTGCTTTGCTCTGTTTGTGCTGCTGGAGTCTGATTGGTAAGTTATAAAAACATTTTTATGGTTTCTTTTTTTCAGAGTAATGAACTTGCTGCTACAATTTACCATTTGTACTAATGTGTACCTTCAAGATACTGATATTAACCTTTAATGATAAATAAGGTACAAAAGTGCACCTTTTCAAAGAATACCATTTGTGTCACGACACGCAAACAAGGAGATCCAATTGCAGTGTTTTATTGGGATAATCCAAAATCAGAAACAGCCAGGCAAAGGTCACAATCCAGGTAAGCAGTCCAAAAACAAGAACCATAAACATCGGCCAGGAAACACGAAAAACCAGGGTGACATTAAACAAGGACTCCGTAACAATGACAGAACAACCAGGGTATTTATAGACAGGTGCAAACAATGTAAGTGGGGACAGCTGAATACAATGAACAGTGATGAATACAGACAAGGCTTGTGGGAAATGTAGTTCCTAAGTTGGGGTGACGATATGGGGAAGTGAGACCTCTAGTGGATACCCAGGGAACACAAAACCAGACACTGTGACACTACCCCCCCTCTAAGGAGCAGCTACCAGATGCTCCTCAGAAACCAACACAACAAAAACCAAAACAAAAAGACCAGGAGGGAGGTGGACTGGTGGAGGTAGAACAGGGGGAGGGATGGAGGGCCAGGCCCGTGTAGGGGAACAGGGACAGGCAGCGATGGCTCCACTGGCAGCCAAGGTGGATCAGGCAGTTCAGGTGGCCACGGAGGATCCGTCAGTTCCGGTTGTGCCGGCGGCCAGGGAGGAACCCACCACTTGAGCGACCAGAGCGGAACCTGCCCTTCCGGAGGCCCTGCGAAGATGTGAAGGCGCTCTGGATAGCCTGTGGCGACATGAAGGCGCTCTGGACGGCCTGTGGAGACGTGAGGCGCCTCAGCCTCGGGAACGGCCTCGGGCACTGCATCGGGCACCGCCTCGGTCATGGCATCGGGAACGGCCTCGGCATCGGGCACGGCCTCGGCCTCCGGAACAGCATCGGGCACTGCCTCGAGGACGGCAGCAGGCTGCTCGGGAACCTCCTCCGGGAAGGCAGCGGGCTGCTCGAGAACGTCCTCCTGGCCTTGAGGAACGGTAGACGCCCGTCTCCTCCTCCTCCGCCCTCTATGATGGCGAGTCAGTGGCCCCTTGTCTGGAGACTCAGGCATTGAGTCCGCCATCTTGTCTGGCGACACAGGTGTAGATTCGGCCATCTTGTGTAATGGCGGTGGGCTGGCGGCCATCTTGTGCAGTGGCTCTGGGCTGGCGGCCATCTTGTGCAGTGGCGCTGGCTCAGCAGATGTGACGTGAACACTCTTGGGAATCTCTAGGATTTTGGACAGCATAGAAAAATAATCAAAAAATGTTTCAGCGGCCGTCTTGTCCGAAGACACAGGCTCGGCAGACGTGACGTGAACTGTCTCTGGATCGACAGACGTGTGCTTCCTCACCCTTCTCCGTCCGTGATAGAGAGACGGCGGCTCCGATCCGTCCCTCACGAGCCCAGGGTCGAAGGGGGGCCATGGTGGAGAGCGATGCCGGACCTCCTCTCGACCACTCACTCCTCTGCAACCTCCCCGGGTCCCACGAAAAACGACCAGGCGGGTTCCCCTTTAAACCCAATCTTTCTCTCCCGCTCGATGGCTGGGGGAGAATCCTCAAAAAACATACCGCTGGATCTAGGCATGACGGAGTCCTTCTGTCACGACACGCACACAAACAAGGAGATCCAATTGCAGTGTTTTGTTGGGATAATCCAAAATCAGAAACAGCCAGGCAAAGGTCACAATCCAGGTAAGCAGTCCAAAAACAAGAACCATAAACAATGGCAAGGAAACACAAAAAAAACCAGGGTGACATTAAACAAGGACTCCGTAACAATGACAGAACAACCGGGGTATTTATAAACAGGTGAAAAAAATGTAAGTGGGGACAGCTGAATACAATGAACAGTGATGAATACAGACAAGGCTTGTGGGAAATGTAGTTCCTAAGTTGGGGTGACGATATGGGGAAGTGAGACCTCTAGTGGACACCCAGGGAACACAAACCAGACACTGTGTACAATTTTCTGATAGTGGACTGTTTAAAGTATATTATTTTCATATGCTGTAATGTATCAAATGAATCATGAATATTGTGAAATTTACTAATTTTGAATTCAGGTCTGATTTTCAGAAAATAAATAAAATGTTAAAAATCACGCAAGCCTGTGCTTTTTTTAAAAAAAAAAATTACACTTCTGAAATTAATTTATATTAATTAATATATATCTATATATATATATATATATATATATATATATATATATATATATATATATATATAATTCATAAACTATGCTATATTACTCCATTATTTGACACTATACAGTAGCACTTTAGAGTTTCCAGAAAAGACAGTTGACTTTTTACACATTTTTTAGTCCTTTTATCTGCAAGAGCTGCTCACATCAGAGAGAGTTTCAGTTAGTCTGAAAGTAAATGGTATAATAACTTTTTTTGCTTTTTAATCTATTACAGTGTCAAATCCAAATATGGTGGACAATATTAATGTCTATGAAAGTTTTACATGTCAGGATTATAATCCCTGATTTGTTAATCTGTGTTTAAAATTAGTTGATGTACCTCACTCTAACAGTTTGGCTCTCACATCTGACTGTTCACCTTTTTATTCTGTGTTTCTGCTGCTGAATATTATCATGTAAACATGTAAATTACAACATTTCCAGCTGTACAGCTCCACAGCTCTGTTTGTAAACCATCATAGGCCTTAATCAGTGTAAAATCTGTTTGTTCATCAGGTGTGTTTGGTGAATCAGTTTCAGTGATGGAGGGAGATTCTGTAACTTTAAAAACTAGTGTTACTGAAATACAACAAGCTGACGACATACTGTGGACATTTGGATCAAAAAACTCGAATTATATAGCTAGAATTAAAAAACAATCGCAAAACTTCTCCACATTTGATGGTCCTGATGGGAGATTCAGAGACAGACTGAAGCTGGACAATAAGACTGGATTTCTGACCATCACAAACATCACAACTCAACACGCTGGACTCTATAAAGTAGAGATTACTGGACTGAAACTGTCATCAAAAACATTCAGTGTTTCTGTCTACGGTGAGTACATTTGTCTTGCGCCTCTTGTTTTATTTACGATTTACATATCAACATTAATTATGTTATAGTCTGAGATGAACACTCACTCAACACATTGATCTACTTGTGTAGATTTACCCAAGTTTTTGGTTATTCTCTCATGTTTTCAGCTCGTCTTCCTGTTCCTGTCATCAGCAGTAACTCTTCACAATGCTCTTCTTCTTGATCATCATCATCATCATATTGTTCATTGTTGTGTTCAGTGGTGAATGTGGGTCATGTGACTCTCTCCTGGTACAAAGGAAACAGTTTATTGTCCAGCATCAGTGTGTCTGATCTCAGCATCAGTCTCTCTCTACCTCTGGAGGTGGAATATCAGGATAACAACAGCTACAGCTGTGTGCTCAACAATCCCATCAGCAACCAGACTCAACATCTGGACATCACTCAACTCTGTCACACATGTACAGGTACAGCAACAGTTTTTTTTTTTTTTTTTTTTTTTTGTAGATAAGACTGACACATTCACTTACATTAATGACTGTTTCTTTTTAACCTTCCTTCTCCTCCTCCAGACTCAGATTCTCTGAGAGTGTTGATCTGTGCTGCTGGATCTCTGTTGATTTTCACTGGTTTTGGGATCTTCTGGATCTGCTGGAAATGTAGAAAAAATTATCAAAAAGGCGAGTGTTACAGCCTTTAACAAGTGTTAATAATAGTGCACTTTTTAAAATATGCTCAAAATATTTTACTCAATCATATTATAATTTAATATAATTTATCTATGTAACATTGATATCCTGAAATGTGTGTGGTTTTTTTTTTTTTTTTTTTTTGTGATGATCTACACTGAGCAGCTCTTTATTCGTCTCTCACACAAGAAACTGCTTCTGTATTTGCTGTAATTGCAACATTTATTTATTATTGTTGTCTTGTTGTTCACACAGGTCAGATTTGTGCAGATGAGATCACTACTGTTGTTTCATGATCCAACGTTCTACGATAGAAACACATAAATCAGTAAGATCATTTATTTCTAATCGTTGTTTGTGTTTCTATCATTTCATCTGTGAGTCAAGATGTAGATCAGTGTGCGCTTCTGTTTTTGTCTGTATATTGATGATCTATCCCATAATAATATAATTGATTTATTCAATATTATAATGATATTATAATACAACATCATATGACTGTGTAAAATAAATGACAATAAATAGACTCATTAAGGAACCTCTGATGAACAAATATAATGAATTAAATCATCTGCCTCCATTTGCCTGTTTACAATATAATAAACACTCAATTAAACACATATTACTTTGTTTTATTTCCTGTAGGTCCTGAAGACAGACCTGAAGATGTAATGGAAAATACATTATTATTATTGTTGTTGTTATAGATTGACTGATAATAATCAATTTCACCAATATCTTCGACTCATATTTACACCTTCCTGCTGTCATCACTTTCATTCAAAGTATAGTGGCGCCATCTGATGGGATTTGAATATCAGCAGCTAAAACAGCATCACAACATTAAACAACAAGTGAAAGAATCATTTGACATAATATGAAAACTGCTTGTCACTTGATGTGCATGTGATAGAGATCATCTTCATTTCTTAGTTTAAGCTCATATTTTCATTTATCAGACTTATCTGAAATATTCAACTGTATTGTAAAATTCCTCAAAGGAAAATGCAGTAAATTACTAAATTATACTCACCACTGACAGAAGCTCTAAAGCTCCTAAAGCTGATGGTGCTGCTGATCTTGTGTTGATACTGATATTGCTGATATGTATTTGTCATGTATATGTCATGTGACTGAAATTATAGCAGAAAGATGTACACAATAGCATACACTGTATGGGCTAAAATAATAATAATAATAATAATAATAAAACAAAATAAAAAAAGCGTTTTAGTATAGGTCTTCAAAAAGTAGCTGGATTCAGCCTCATGTGTCATCTAGCATCTTAGCAAGGAGTTCATCTTTCCAAGAAGAGCCTTCACATCCAATTTAAAATACATCAAAGCTTTTACACACATATACAGAGACTGCTGATTGGACACTGTGTTAACAAAGCTAAGGATTCAGGATCTTACTTTATAAACTATCAATTTTACCAAGCTTTCCGTTATAGCTCTGTATTCCTTTTACTTCAAGCATGGTTTACTGTATATTAGCTATACACGGTTGCCATCTACAGGTCATAATAAGAATAACACCTGATCACCATTGAAATTAATTAAAAATACAATGGACAACACTGCTTCAGGAGGAGGCAGCAAGGACCAAACAATAAACAATCACAAAATCATGCTCAGTAGGGGGCGATCCACACTCCGAAATCCTGATCTAAATCAAATGATTCATGATATGTGCTCCAAAGTCCCGATCTGGGGTGTTGTTTCCCAAAAGCAAACTGTGGTCGCAAATTCTGTCGTTAACAATAGAGTTCAGTGGAACTTGCGACCATAGTTAACTTAATGATGGATGAAAAAAATGAATAGTGACCTGCTCCAAAGTTCTGATATGAATCAAATTATTTGCAATTAGCGATCCGATTGGAGCACTTCGAAACTGAAGGTTCAACTGTCCAAAGTTTCAACCGTTAGTGATGTCAAAATAAAAGGCTCTTTTTAGTGAATCGAGTTTGAGTTCAAATCAATCGGAACTGTCAGCTTTAACCTGAACTTTCATTTGATTAACCCCAAACCTTGCTTACTCGAGGTATGTGGTTCCAAAAACGCGTCTGGGAGTAATTTCATTCAACTCAGAGTATGTTCTTGATTAAAGTCGGCATGAAATCAAATTTGACAAGTCTTATTTTTTTTTTATGGAATACTGTAGTCTTTATTATAAATAATTTATCCATGCACTTCATTATTTTTTTTATTTATTTTTATAATTCATGTGCCCTCATAATCTTTAATAAAAAATTTAAACTTCCCCTCCCCCTCAAAACGAGTCATCTCTCTTCCGGTCACATGCGATGGCGCGAGGCGTGTGGAGTGCGCGAGGGCGTGGCTATCGGCAAAGCTATCACTGAGAAGATTGCAGCAATTATCAATTGGCAGTATGGTGGTTAGGTACATTTTCGGTTGCGCTCCTCCTCAAGTCCTTTTCCCTATCCCCAAACAACCCAGTCTGCGTGCCCGCTGGCTTGAATTCTTGCACTCTGAAGGAGGAATAATGGCAAATTCTGTATGTGAGGCATTCAAATCTGCAACCATTTTGTAAGCAACACCCATCTTCCAACGATTCAATCAATTACTGAAGGATGAAATCAAGCCCCGCCCTACAGTTTTTTTTCCCATTTCAGAAGCCGTTTCACTCGGATATACGTCACAACAAGGAAAAAAAGGACAATCTTAACTTCCGTTTCATGCCGACTTAAGACATTCTCAACAGAGTGATGCATAGACGAGTCACTATGGAAACGGACGCCAAGAAAAAGCTTTTTGGAACCGAAAGCTGAGGTTATCCGCTCGCTTATCCTCAAACATACTCGTGTATGTCACAAGAAATAACAGTTTTTGAAAAAAATAAAATAAATGTGTAGTGACAATACATAACCAGCAGAGGCACATAGAGATCCATTCATTTTTCTGGAAGTGGCTAACTGCTGCTCCCAGCTGGAAATAGACTAAGATCCAGATCAAAACCATGACTTAAAGTTTTGAGGCCAAAAGCAAAGCCATGTATTTTGTCACAGAGCACTCAGAGACTCTGTGGAAGATCCAAGTACAGCTTTTAATAAAGTAATCCAAAACAAGCAAAAGGCAGAAAGAACCAGCACATGGTAATCCAGAATAGATTCCAGACCTCAGTAAATCATTTATTCTAATTTGAATGTAGTTAATAATAAAATAATTTGCTCTAAATTAAATTAATAATTTACTTACTCCTGATTTCTCTCAACAGCAGAGCTGACAGACAATTAACACGAAAAAGTAACTTTGATGAAAAATAATAATTCAGTTAATGAGGTATCTAGAATTACTTGACATTTTGATTCATATTTTACATAATTTAAACTGAAGGCACATTCACGCAGTGTTTTGGACTGTCTTCTAAGGGTTTCTTACTTATAGACTAGCCAACCAGTCAAAAACGTCTGAGTAAACATCTGTGAAGTTAGTTGCATATCCCTAATCGTGACACAATTACTCTGAAGCAAGTTCAGCTGATCTTCTTCTCTCCATCATTTCTTAATTCTCCTTATTGTTCCATTCAATAAAAGCATCAAAATTATAAATGATATTACATTGTTGTAATGGCAGCCAGTCTCTTGAGACTCACAAGGCTGACAACGATCATGAGGCTTATGAGACAGCTTCATCAGCCTTGTTCTGATTAAGTTCATTTAATGAAGCTCATTCTCATGTAAGGAAACAAATTCACAAAAGGTAAAAGTAACAAGGAGAACTGATGTTTCAGACACACATACACACACACACACACACACACACACACAACTTTGGTGGGTTCGAGTCTCAATAACATGATTGAGGTGCCCTTGAACAAGGCACCGAACCCCCAACTGCTCCCTGGGTGCCGCAGCATAAAAAGCTGCCCACTGCTCCGGGTGTGTGTTCACGGTGTGTGTGTGTGTTCACTGCTGTGTGTGTGTGCACTTTGGACGGGTTAAATGCAGGGATCGTGTGCTTAGGTTAGGTTACTTGGCTGTATGTCACTTCACTTCATCACAAATACTAAAGAATTGTGTTTTTCCTGTTGCTCGTACAGAGCTTTTTATTTCATACATTTATATTCCTTCAAAACTTCAAAATCAAAGTATTACTAATTCCAATACCACATCTAAAATTCTTGAACTATTTTCTATTGGTGTTTTTATATTAATTATTTAATTTATTGTTATTTGTGTTTTTGATTGTTCTGACACTATCTGAATATCTGCTTCTGTTTTATTATAAATATGAAGATGACAGTTCATAGTTAACATATTTTATACCCTATGTTTTATAATAACATATATATATATATATTTTATTATAAATATGAAGATGACTATATATATATACAGGAGCACGTATATATATACAAATAGAATACACAAAAATAAATTCACAATAACTCTTATTTATCTTACCAGTTAAATCAACTGTACAGTATGTAATACTTACATTCTGTGGTACTGCTGTATGGCTCCTGCGGCGGCGGTAAACCACACCAGCAGCAGCAGCTACAACAACCACCAGCAGAACAACAGCAACAAGTATTCCTGCTACAGCAGCTGAGCAATTTGAATGTTAGTAAAAAACAATTTAATCTTTTCTTGCTGGTTTGTTTTAACATCAGTGTGTAGAGTGACTGAATCTCCTTCCTTCACTGCCACTGATACTGTATCAACCCCTGAAGCACTTGAATAAGAAACTTAACATAAGCCAGAAATATAAAATAGTGCTGTGAAAATGTTTTTCTACAGATACTGATTGTGAGTAAAGAAATATATGCCTGGATTTATAATGTAACATGCAAATAAACAGCAGAGGAACAGCATCGATTCAGAGATTCACACATTCTTTCATCAGACAAACATACATAAGACTCATAGATGATCTTATCACACAATCCATATCCTGATTTTGATGTTGTGATGAGCATTACACATAAAATAAATAAATAAAATAAAATAAATAAAATAACACATTTATACTCTCATTAATTTAGCAGAAGCATTAATCCAAATATTTAAATTACATATGATCCATTTATGTAGTGAAAATACATTTACTGATGGTATATGACGCCACGTTACATTTTTATATCAAATCAGTTGACAATCAAATGCATCGTAAGCCTAAACTGATCGTTCCTCCATTGGTTTCAGTGGGTCTACGATGAACTTACGATGCTTTCGGGAAACGGAACCCAGTCATTCATTCATTCGTTCATTCATTCATTTATTTATGGTGTACTGAGTGTGAATGAAATTTGAGTGTAATTTCAGTAGTCATATGTAAATCTCCAAGTTATGTATGCATTGTTGTTTTTCAAAGTAAAAAAAAAGGTAAAAAAAGAACAAACAAACAACATAAAGATGCCATTTGTACATTTATTTTTTTTTTTTTTTTTGCGTTAACAGGTGTTGACCATTGAAATATGTGACCGTTCTTAGGTGACGCGCGTGGTTGTCACACTAACCTTCTTTACAGTGACTATACCGCATATACAGACACAGAAATCAATGTGAAAAAGAGATATGATCAAATAAAGGTCTTACCACTGTCGAGAAAAAACAAGGTCAATGCAAGCAAATTAATAAGAAACTGCATTCTCTGTATATTTTCCCCTCACGAATGCAGATCCTGATTCATAAATGCATTCTGTTCATCCGCTTAGATGGTGATGCAGTTATTTCAATAGAAAAAAAAAGAATGTTAAATGTGGGTTAATTTAATAGAAACATTTAAAAAAAAATGCTAAACACTTGAAGAAATTGTGTGAAACTGTAGTGGACTCTGAGGGCTCCCAGGCTGGAGCGGGTTCATGGGTGGACTCTGAGGGCTTCCGGGTTGGAGGAACTCTGGTCGTGAACTCTGAATAGTCTTGGACAAGAGCAGGCTCTGGGAAAGGCTCCTGGGCCAACAGAGCAGGAAGCTTAAGTGACCACCGAAGCGGACCTTGCTGCCCTCTCCCTTCTCAATCTTCGTTTTGTTGTGGAAATAAATGGAGGTTCCTCAATTTTGACTTGATAAGGGAGGAGGGGATGGAATAGTCCCTGCAGGTGAACTCACTTTCTTCTCTTGACGAAGCCTCAAATAATGTAAGAAGTTCCAGAAGTCCAACAATTTTAGCTGATCCATCGCCCATTCTAATAAAGGTTCATCCAAAGAGAGGTTGAAAATGTCTTTAATGTCCTCACCCTGACAATTCAGTTTCTCCACCTTCATCCAAAATTTCTGGCCGAAGGTTCCTACCGCCATCCTTTGCTGATGCAAAGCCGTTAAAGCCTGTCGCAAAGTACTCCAGAACAAGAAGATCCTAGTGTAACATTTTTTAAAGAGTCCAAAAACAGACAGTGTAATACAGTGCAGGGCAAAAGAGGGTAACAGAAACAACAGAAAACAATAAAGCATGCAACCATAGCCAACATTAAAAAGGGGCATATGTAGAATAGTTAACAAGGTAATGAGACACAGCTGAATGTAATGAAGCTTGATAGTAAAGACAAAGTGTGATGGGAACTAAAGTCCAGAGAACCAAACAAACTAAGAAAGCGTGCCCCCTAGTGGCTACACCTGAGCACACCAAGTAGACCAGGGTCGGCCACCTTTTTCGGCCTGACGTGCCAATTTTAACACATGTTAAAAAGGGGTGGTACCAAGGTAGTTGATGCATCCAAGCAACCAAACATTCCCCCTTTTATATGTACAACACGGGCAGTAATTGGCTCATGAAACTTATCCAACTGACCAATCATGATCAAGTACAACCACTGATAGTTCACCTGTTTGGATAACACCAGCCAGTCATACAGGGTCTATACCTCACTCTGCTATAAGTAAACTCTTCTTCATAGTTTTTGAGACAGACTCAGTACAATTTACACATATCTCTCTCTCTCACTCTCAAAAGGCCATATTTGAGAAAGAAAAAAAACTACAGTAGTTTGCATCATTGGATATAGCTGTCGCGTCATAGTAACATTTCTATCGATAAACGTATCGTTGAAAAGTGCACCTAATATAAAATGATTTGCCGCTGCCTCTACCTCGCTCTTCTTTAAACATTAATCTGATGCTTCACGTTATTCCGGGAAACAGTTAAACCCCGCCTCCTGGACTTTGATTTGACTGGCCATCTCAGTCTTTTGACATTGAGCGCCAATTAAAAACCGTTAGACGCTGAGGCTTTGATCGACGCGAACATATGTATGTGCAGCGCCGGGTGCGCGCATCCGTATACTAGGGCAAGTTAATTCTCACACTTTTATACCAGTAGTATTTTATTCGTAGGCTGTGTGTGACTATGAGAAGGTTACTACCTCAAAATATACTTAAGTATGCAGTTTTCCTTATTGCTGCACATGCCAGCGATTATCCCTCTGCATGCCACTGTTGGCACGCATGCCATAGGTTGCCGACCCATGAACTATTCAAACATATGCAATCACAAGTTTGGAAGAAAAGCAGCAAAAACCATGTTCAATGATTGCATGCCACACTTTAGATACTTTTCACTGAACTCATTCAGAAGACAAGAGTATGCCTGATAAATGGGCTGCATTACTGAAATAGAATACGAACTGCTGGTGGAAACAGCAAAACAGTCTATTGAAGGGGCGGGGTGTGGGGGTGGGGGGGATTCTATGAGCTCTGATCAAGGAGCCAAGAAGAATGTTACGAGTCGTTGTAAAAACATGAAGTGAAACCGTGGTGGCCAGACAAAAAATTTCAGGATATAGTCATAAGTCATCAATAGAGATGCCATAATTGGGTAACTTTAATTTCTAATAATGGTGAAGTATAAGGTTCTATGGTAAAAATACTTTCTTCTTAAATTAACCTGACAAGTTTGGTATGCATCAGTTTATCTTCCTCCAAAAGTTGTGAACATTGAGGCCTCCCAGACACCATATAAAAGACTGAGAGCAAATCTGCTTCAGATCTTCTGTCCAGGTCTCGCTCTAGCTGCAACCACATCGCGTGAGTTTAGGGCGTGGACTTAACTGCAGCCCAAGTGGAGTTAGAGGTTATTTAGCCACTGTGGGGACTATGACTGATGCTACAATTAAATGCAATGAAAAATCTATTTGACCTGGGACTCTGATTTGACTGTTTTTGACGGATTCAGCACTTATCTGGCCATTACAGATTTTTTGGGAGGGCATTAGCTCTTCACCTACAAACTAAACTCATACACACTGACTGAATCCCCCTCTCACCTACCTGCTGTTTGCACAACTCAAACCACAGATGCAGCAGCTACGGACAGCCAGGGGGCAGATGGGGTGGTGCGTGCTGGTCTAGACGACAGTGGGCAAAAGTTGTCCAAGCAAGAGGTTAGAGTGGAGCAAAAGTGTCCAGAAAGTAACTGTTCGTGTCCAGAGCTGAAAACTGCGAGAGGTGAAGGAAGTGAGGATGAAACCATAGAGGATAGGCGAGATGGAGAGAGTGAGCCGTAGGGTTCCATCGGAAAGGTGACCCGCGTTGGAGCATGTGCCGCTTCAGGAGTAAGTGCTAGGTTAGCAGTAATGAGGAAGTGGTCTGAGGTGTGCAGTGGAGCAAGTAAAGAGTTGTCCAGTGAGCAACAGCGCGTGTAGATGAGGTCCAGTTGGTTGCCTGATTTGTGAGCCGCTGTAGTAGACACTCGCTTGAGATCATAGATAAATAATGAGATTATAGATAATATAGAAAATATTGAGATTATAGATAAATAATGAACACGTCAAAACAAAAACACGGATACTTAACAAGACCAAGTAGCAATGTCCTTTATCGTTAGTTGTTTTCCTGCTGCTCTCCAACAGGTAAAAAAAAAAAAAAAAAAAATAACACAACACTGATCTCTAATCCCTGCAACTCTCATGTCTGGCGTTGCCAGTAGTCATGTCTACTCTTGACCTATCGGTAAGCCCCTCCCCTCAAACGCAGATGAGCCAATAGCAGGGGACCGGAACTCGGACATCTTTAGGTTTCAGCGCCATAGAGAAACACTGGAAGATCCGAAGCTCGCATCGGTTTAATGGTATTTATGCTACAAAAATGTACTGAACGTGTCAAAGAAATGAAACCAAACACCTTGTAAACACTGTTGACTTTGCTTACATAATGGAATATCATACATCTCAGAAGTTATTTTGCCAAAAAAACGACATGAAACCAAATTCAAGGCTATTTGGGCGAGAAGTGTTATTTTGCATAGCCAGACTTATATCGGGTCTATCCTTAACCGAGACGTAGAAAATAAAGGCTATTGCTTGCTGGGGTGTAATCCATGGGGATGCAAAACAGTGATTCATCGCCTGATTTGTGAACACCTACTGAAGGTCTGAAATTCATGGCAGCTTTCATTGACCAAGGCCCACCCATGAGACCATTTGACCGACATGTCAAACAACCAAGATTTTTCTCTGTATGAACTTAAAAGAGCAATAATGAGTGTAAAAAAGAAACTTCGCCCTGGAAAGGATGAGATTTGCAATAGCATGATAGGAAAATTATCAGATGTTGCACTTTTAAAATTGTATAATAAAATATGGGAAGAAGGTAAACTACCTAAATCATGGAAACATTCCATAATTGTTCCAACTGTAAAGCCAGGGAAAGACAGATCTAAGGCAGCAAGCTACAGACCAATAGCGCTGACATCAAACATGTGTAAGATAATGGAAAGATTGATTGTAAATAGACTCACATATGAGATAGAAAGTAAAGGCCGTATCAGAGTGGGTTTCGAAAGGGTAGATCAACAATTGACTCAATATTATGTCTAAAGTCAGAGATAATAAAAGCACAGATAAATAAAGAAGCTGTAATAGGAGTTTTCATAGATGCAGAAAAGGCATTTGATATGCTTTGGAAGGATGGACTACTAATAAAAATGAAAAACATGGGTATCTCAGGAAGAATGTACAACTGGGTATTAGACTTTTTATTTGACCAGACAATCCAGAGTGGGACCTCATACTCTAGGGTTTATGCAGTTGAAAATGGAACTCCACAAGGAAGTGTGTGTAGCCCCCTTCTATTTAATATAATGATAAATGATAACAAGATTGTCAATTTTCCTATTCATCTTGCTTTATTGCTAAAATGTTGGAAGGCAAACCATGTTCCTCAAATTATGTTCAGTTCTACTGCTTTGTTTCAGGACTGGGATTTTTAAGATACAGCAAATAAATGATTTTATTTAGTTCTCATAAATGTTGGTCTGAATATTCACTCTGACTGAATTTGATGCGGAAAAAAAACTGTTGCTTTATCCAGGCTCCTGAATGACTGTATTTTCCCTTTCAAAATCAAAGAAGGAGGCTGTGTATGCCTAATATATATTATGTTTTTGAGTTAAAGCTCATGTTTTCATTTATTGGATTGATTTAAATATATTCAACTGCATTTTAACAAAACTCAAAGGAAAATGCTGGGAATGATGAAATGATGCTCACCAATGACAGAAACACTGAAGCTGCTAAAGCTGATCTAAATATGATCATTTGGTAATTGTTTCTCTTCCTGTGTCAAAAATGTTGTCATCTTGTTTTATTTTTTTCTTATCTTGTTTTTTTTTTTTTTTTTTTTTTGCCATTCATAGTAGCAGAACAGGAAGACACTTTTCACCTGCAAACTAAACACACATGCAGTGAATTCACACTCTACAAGTACACACTCTACACACTTTCATCTACAAGATGTTTGTCCACCAACAGATCAAACCACATTTCTAAAAAAAGACGCAGCAGCTTTCAGTTTGACTCAGAAGATGAGCCTCAGTAACACTGCTACTGGCAGATCATACATGCTTTTAACTTTTTTCTTTGGCTTTTCCATAATCTAAGATTGAGAATTGAATAAATATATACAACAACTTTAAAATCACTAGAGTTTTGCTCCATTTTACCATGCAATGTACTTTATACAAAATTCACACAATATTCTTCAAAGTTTAGCTACTAAAAGGCTAAACTAAAAAGTCAGCTAAAAAGTATGTTAAATGATAAAAATAAAGAATCCTTCACCCACTAAGAACAGATAAAGTATTAATGAGGGCCAAATGAACTATAACAGTTCATTACTACAACTAATCATATGCAAATGTAGTTTGTGAACAAGGAGGGGCAAACTCTGTTGTGGGAGGATTCATTTCTAGTGAATTCAGTGTTTTAGCAGATGTTTTATTAGATCAGACACTGAACTAATGAAGAAAATGTTTCACATGTTTGCTTTGCTCTGTTTGTGCTGCTGGAGTCTGATTGGTAAGTTATAAAAAACATTTATTTTTATTTTTTTCTTCAGAGTAATGAAATTGCTGCTACACTTTACCATTTGTACTAATGTGTACCTTCAAGATACTGATATGAACCTTTAGTGATAAATAAGGTACAAAAGTGCACCTTTTGAAAGAATACCATTTGTATCATCATTTACTGATAGTGGACTGTTTAAATTATATTATTTTCATATGCTGTACTGTATCAAATTCAGTTGAACTTTTTTACACATTTTTTAGTCCTTTTATCTGCAAGAGCTGCTCACATCAGCAATATCAGAGAGTGTTTCTGTTAGTCAGTCTGAAAGTAAATGGTATAATAACTTTTTTTGCTTTTTAATCAATTACAGTGTCAAATCCAAATATAGTGGACAATATTAATGTCTATGAAAGTTTTATGTGTGGGTTTTATTACCAGATTTGTTAATCTGTGTTTAAAGTTAGTTGGTGTACCTCACTCTAACAGTTTGGCTCTCACATCTGACTGTTCACCTTTTTATTTTGTGTTTCTGCTGCTGAATATTATCATGTGCACATGTAAATTACAAAATCTACAGTTATACAGCTCCACAGCTCTGTTTGTAAACCACCAGATGCCTTAATCAGTGTAAAATCTGTTTGTTCATCAGGTGTGTTTGGTGAATCAGTTTCAGTGATGGAGGGAGATTCTGTGACTTTAAAAACTAGTGTTACTGAAGTACAACAAGCTCAAGACATACTGTGGAGATTTGTATCAAACAAATCTTATATAGCTAGAATTAAAAAACAACAGCAAATCTTCTCACATATTGATCGTCCTGATGGGAGATTCAGAGACAGACTGAAGCTGGACAATAAGACTGGATTTCTGACCATCACAAACATCACAACTCAACACGCTGGACTCTATAAAGTAGAGACTGCTGGAGTTAAACTGTCATCAAAAACATTCAGTGTTTCTGTCTACGGTGAGTACATTTGTCTTGCGCCTCTTGTTTTATTCACAATTTACATATCAACATTAATTATGTTATAGTCTGAGATGACAGACACTCACTCTGCACATTTATCACTTGTAAACATTTACTCAACACATTGATGGTACTTCTCTCATGTTTTCAGCTTGTCTGCCTGTTCCTGTCATCAGCAGAAACTCTTCACAATGTTCATCATCATCATCATCATCATCATCATCATATTGTTCATTGGTGTGTTCAGTGGTGAATGTGGGTCATGTGACTCTCTCCTGGTACAAAGGAAACAGTTTATTGTCCAAGCATCAGTGTGTCTGATCTCAGCATCAGTCTCTCTCTACCTCTGGAGGTGGAATATCAGGATAACAACAGCTACAGCTGTGTGATCAACAATCCCATCAGCAACCAGACTCAACATATGGACATCACTCAACTCTGCTGCAACCAGGACTCAACACATGTACAGTCATCTACACTCTGTTTTTTTTTTTTTTTTTTTGTAGATAAGAGCAGCAGTTTATTTACTGATTAATTGTTTTTTTTTTTTTTTCCTTCTCCTAGACCAGACTCACATTCACTGAGAGTGTTGATCAATGACTGGATCTCTGTTCAATTTCTTCTGGTCCTTGGGATCTTCTGGATTGCTGGCAAATCTGACCAAAACTGATCTCTGTTGCGAGTGTTACAGCCTTTAACTCTGTTAATAATCGCTGGACTTTTTAAAAATATGCTCAAATATTTTTATCAATCTATTATAATTTAATATAATTTTATCTATGTAAATGATCAAAAAATGGCGTGTTGGTTTTTTTTTTTTTTTTTTTTGTGTTGATATACACTAGGCAGCACTTTATTTAAAATCTACACTCAAAATATTTTAATCATTCATATTAATTGGCAATTATTGTTATGACTGTTGTTCACACAGGTCAGATTTGTGAAGATGAGATCACTACGGTGTGTTTCATGATCCAGCGTTTTACGACAGAAACACATAAATCAGTAAGATAATTTATTTCTCTTTTATGTTGTGTGTGTTTCTATCATTTCATCTGTGAGTCAAGATGTAGATCAGTGTGCACTTCTGTTTTTGTCTGTATATTGATGATCTAGCACATAATAATATAATTTATTTATTCAATATTATAATGATATTATAATACAACTTACCATATGAGTGTTTAAAATAAATGAAAATAAATAGACTCATTAAGGAACCACTGATGAACAAATATAATGAATTAAATATCTGCCTCCGTTTGCCTGTTTATATTATAATAAACACTCAGTTAAACACATATCACTTTGTTTTATTTCCTGTAGGTCCTGAAGGCAGACCTGAAGATGTAATGGGAAATAAATTATTATTATTGTTGTTGTTATAGATTGACTGATAATAATCAATTTCACCAATATCTTTGACTCATTTTTACACCTTTCTGCTGTCATCACTTTCCTTCATGGTATAGTGGCGCCATCTGTTGGGTTTTGAATATCAGCAGCTAAAACAGCATCACAACATTAAACAACAAGTGAAAGAATCATTTGACATGATGTGAAAACTGCTTGTCACTTGATGTGCATGTGATAGAGATCATCTTCATTTCTTAGTTTAAGCTCATATTTTCATTTATCAGACTTTTTATCAGAAATATTCAACTGTATTGTAAAATTCCTCAAAGTAAAATGCAGCGAATGTTTAAATTATAGCCACCAGTGACAGAAGCACTGAAGCTCCTAAAGTTGATGGTGCTGCTGATCTTTTGTTGATACTGATATTGCTGATATGTATTTGTCATATATATGTCATATGACTGAAATTATAGCAGAAAGATGTACACAATAGCATACACTGTATGGGCTAAAATAATAATAATAAAACAAATAATAAAAAAAGCATTTTAGTAATAGGTCTTCAAAAAGTAGCTGGATTCAGCCTCATGTGTTATCTAGCATCTTAGCAAGGAGTTCATCTTTCCAAGAAGAACCTTCACATCCAATTTAAAATACATCAAAGCTTTTACACACATATACAGAGACTGCTGATTGGACACTGTGTTAACAAAGCTAAGGATTCAGGATCTTACCTAATAAACTATCAATTTTACCAAGCTTTCCCTTATAGCTCTGTATTCCTTTTACTTCTTTAAGCATGGTTCACTGTATATTAGCTATACACGGTTGCCATCTACAGGTCATAATAAGAATAACACCTGATCACCATTGAAATTAATTAAAAATACAATGGACAACCCAGCTTCAGGAGGCAGCAAGGACCAAATAATAAACAATCACAAAATCATGCTCAGTAGGGAGCGATCCACACTCCGAAATCCTGATCTAAATCAAATGATTCATGATATGTGCTCCAAAGTCCCGATCTGGGGTGTGTTTCCCAAAAGCAACTGTGCTCGCAAATTCTGTCGTTAACAATAGAGTTCAGTGGAACTTGCGACCATAGTTAACTAATGATGGATGAAAAAAATATTCATGAACCTGCTCCAAAGTTCTGATATGAATCAAATTATTTGCAATTAGCGATCCGATTGGAGCACTTTGAAACTGAAGGTTCAACTGTCCAAAGTTTCAACCGTTACTAGTGATGTCAAAATTCGAAAATAAAAGGCTCTTATTAGTGAATCGAGTTTGAGTTCAAATCAATCGGAACTGTCAGCTATAACCTGACCTTTCGGTTGATTAACCCCACACTTTGCTTACTCGAGGTATGTGGTTCCAAAAACGCGTCTGGGAGTAATTTCATTCAACTCAGAGTATGTTCTTGATTAAAGTCGGCATGAAATCAAATTTGACAAGTCTTATTTTTTTTTAATGGAATACTGTAGTCTTTATTATAAATAATTTATCCATGCACTTCATTATTATTTATTATATATATATATAATTCATGTGCCCTCATAATCTTTAATAAAAATGTAAACCTCCCCTCCCCCTCAAAACGAGTCATCTCTCTTCCGGTCACATGCGATGGCGCGAGGCGTGTGGAGTGTCTGTCTCTCTGCCTCTTCAGAAAGCTATCACTGAGAAGATTGCAGCAATTATCAATTGGCAGTATGGTGTTTAGGTACATTTTCGGTTGCGCTCCTCCTCAAGTCCTTTTCCCTATTCCCAAACTACCCAGTCTGCGTGCCCGCTGGCTTGAATTCTTGCACTCTGAAGGAGGAATAATGGCAAATTCTGTATGTGAGGCATTCAAATCTGCAACCATTTTGTAAGCAACACGCATCTTATATTGATTCTATTAATTAAATTAGGGAGGGATGAAGTCCTGCCCTACATTTTTTCCCCATTTCAGAAGCCGTTTCACTCGGATATACGTCACAACAAGGAAAAAAAGGACAATCTTAACTTCCGTTTCATGCCGACTTTAAGACTCAAATCATTCTCAACAGAGTGACGCATAGACGAGTCACTATGGAAACGGACGCCAAGAAAAAGCTTTTTGGAACCGAAAGCTGAGGTTATCCGCTCGCTTATCCTCAAACATACCCCGGGTATGTCACAAGAAATAACAGTTTTTGAAAAAAATAAAATAAATGTGTAATGACCATACATAACCAGCAGAGGCACATAGAGATCCATTCATTTTTCTGGAAGCGGCTAACTGCTGCTCCCAGCTGGAAATAGACTAAGATCCAGATCAAAACCATGACTTAAAGGTTTTGAGGCCAAAAGCAAAGCCATGTATTTTGTCACAGAGCACTCAGAGACTCTGTGGAAGATCCAAGTACAGCTTTTAATAAAGTAATCCAAAACAGGCAAAAGGCAGAAAGAACCAGCACATGGTAATCCAGAATAGATGCCAGACACAGAGTACACTGCAATACCTCAGTAAATCATTTATTCTAATTTGAATGTAGTTAATAATAAAATAATTTGCTCTAAATTAAATTTAATAATTTACTTACTCCTGATTTCTCTCAACAGCAGAGCTGACAGACAATAAACATGAAAAAGTAACTTTGATGGAAAATAATAACAATTCAGTTAATGAGGTATCTAGAATTACTTGACATTTTGATTCATATTTTACATAATTTAAACTGAAGGCACATTCACGCAATGTTTTGGACTGTCTTCTAAGGGTTTCTTTTTTCTTTTTTAGACCAGACAACCAGTCAGTTAAAAACGTCTGAGTAAACATCTGTGAAGTTAGTTTCATTTAAATAATTTTTAGTGCATTTTATTTGAAGCAAGTTTCAGCTGATCTTCTTCTCTCCATCATTTCTTAATTCTCCTTATTGTTCCATTCAATAAAAGCATCAAAATTATAAATGATATTACATTGTTGTAATGGCAGCCAGTCTCTTGAGACTCACAAGGCTGACAAGGATCATGAGGCTTATGAGACAGCTTCATCAGCCTTGTTCTGATTAAGTTCATTTAATGAAGCTCATTCTCATGTAAGGAAACATATTCACAAATGGTAAAAGTAACAAGGAGAACTGATGTTTCAGACACACATACACACACACACACACACAGCAACACACACAACTTTGGTGGGTTCGAGTCTCAATAACATGATTGATAGGTGCCCTTGAACAAGGCACCGAACCCCCAACTGCTCCCTGGGTGCCGCAGCATAAAAAGCTGCCCACTGCTCCGGGTGTGTGTTCACGGTGTGTGTGTGTGTTCACTGCTGTGTGTGTGTGCACTTTGGACGGGTTAAATGCAGAGCACGAATCCTGAGCATAGGTCACCATACTTGGCTGTATGTCACTTCACTTCATCACAAATACTAAAGAATTGTGTTTTTCCTGTTGCTCGTACAGAGCTTTTTATTTCATACATTTATATTCCTTCAAAACTTCAAAATCAAAGTATTACTAATTCCAATACCACATCTAAAATTCTTGGAACTATTTTCTATTGGTGTTTTTATATTAATTATTTCGGATTTATTGTTATTTGTGTTTTTGATTGGTATTCTGGACATTATCTGAATATCTGCTTCTGCTTTTTATTATAAATATGAGGCTTTGCTGAGAATGATGCTTGCATCCCGTCATTGCAGCTGCTGTAGATGCTGAGAAACTGGGGTGGGTACGCCCAATTTGGATTGGGTTTTCCAGAGGCACTCACGGTTGTGTTGGTGTCCAAGGCTTTGCTGAGATCGATGAACAGTTCATAGTTAACATATGTTTTATGGTCTTTTTCCCTATGTTTCCGGAAGCACAGTTTATATATGCTCAACCAGTATGAGCATGATCTTGGCCAGTATATATATCCCACGGCTGTTGCCACAGAATATATATATGTGGGAGGGTCCCATATATATGTTTTATATGCAAGGCGATATATATATAGGGATTCCATCGGGTCCCGGGTTTTTTATATATATCTGAAAATATATACAAATAAGAATAACACAAAAATAAATTCACCAATAAGACTCTTATTTATCTTACCAGTTAAATCAACTGTACAGTATGTAATACGTACATTCTGTGGTACTGCTGTATGGCTCCTGCGGCGGCGGTAAACCACACCAGCAGCAGCAGCTACAACAACCACCAGCAGAACAACAGCAACAAGTATTCCTGCTACAGCAGCTGAGCAATGTGAATGTAAAAAACAATTTAATCTTTTCTTGCTGGTTTGGTGTTTTAACATCAGTGTGTAGAGTGACTGAATCTCCTTCCTTCACTGTCACTGATACTGTATCAACCCCTGAAGGACTTGAATAAGAAACTTAACATAAGCCAAAAATATAAAATAGTGCTGTGAAAATGTTTTTCTACAGATACTGATTGTGAGTAAAGAAATATATGCCTGGATTTATAATGTAACATGCAAATAAACAGCAGAGGAACAGCATCGATTCAGAGATTCACACATTCTCTCATCAGACAAACATACATAAGACTCATAGATGATCTTATCACACAATCCAAATCCTGATTTTGATGTTGTGATGAGCATTACACCTAAAATTAATAAAATAAAATAAATAAATAATATATATAACACATTTATACTCTCATTAATTTAGCATTTAGCAAGCATTAATCCAAACATTTAAATTACATATGATCCATTTATGTAGTGAAAATACATTTACATTTATTGACAGTATATGACGCCACGTTACATTTTTATATCAAATCAGTTGACAATCAAATGCATCGTAAGCCTAACTGATCGTTCCTCCATTGGTTTCAGCAGCAGGGTCTACAACTGAAC
Organism: Cyprinus carpio; assembly: GCF_018340385.1. Taxonomy (NCBI): domain Eukaryota; kingdom Metazoa; phylum Chordata; class Actinopteri; order Cypriniformes; family Cyprinidae; genus Cyprinus; species Cyprinus carpio. The sequence continues at coordinate 9,592,521 of NC_056618.1, read as the reverse complement.
TATGTTGTTAGTTGGCAGCTGACAATGAACTTACGATGCTTTCGGGAAACGGAGTGACCCTGAATCTCCTTCATTCATTCATTCGTTCATTCATTCATTTAGAAATTTATGGTGTACTGAGTAGTGTGAATGAAAATTGAGTGTAATTTCAGTCGTCAGATATGTAAATCTCCAAGTTATGTATGCCTCTGTGTGTGATTTTTCAAAGTAAAAAAAAAAAAAAAGAACAAACAAACAACATAAAAGATGCCATTTGGTACTTTTTATTTATTTTTTTTTTTTTTTTTTTTGCGTTAACAGGTGTTGACCATTGAAATATGTGACCGTTCTTAGGTGCTGTGTTGTCACACTAACCTTCTTTACAGTGACTATACCGCATATACAGACACAGAAATCAATGTGAAAAAGAGATATGATCAAATAAAGGTCTTACCACTGTCGAGAAAAAACAAGGTCAATGCAAGCAAATTAATAAGAAACTGCATTCTCTGTATATTCTCCTCTCACGAATGCAGATTCTGATTCATAAATTCAATCTGTTCATCTGCTTAGATGGTGATGCAGTTATTTCAATAGAAAAAAAAAAGTGAAACAAGGTAAATAGACCAAAAACATTTAAAAAAAAGGTAAAACACTTGAAGAAATTGTGTGAAACTGTAGTGGACTCTGAGGGCTCCCAGGCTGGAGCGGGTTCATGGGTGGACTCTGAGGGCTTCCGGACTGGAGCAGCAGTGGAGTGAACTCTGAATAGTCTTGGACAAGAGCAGGCTCTGGGGAAGGCTCCTGGGCCAACAGAGCAGGAAGCTTAAGTGACCACCGAAGCGGACCTTGCTGCCCTCTCCCTTCTCGATCTTCGTTTTGGAGTGGAAATAAATGGAGGGTCATCAATTTTGACATGATAAGGGAGGAGGGGATGGAATAGTCCCTGCAGGTGAACTCACTTTCTTCTCTTGACGAAGCCTCAAATAATGGGAGAAGTTCCAGAAGTCCAGCAATTTTAGCTGATCCATCTCCCATTCTAATAAAGGTTCATCCAAAGAGAGGTTGAAAATGTCTTCAATGTCCTCACCCTGACAATTCAGTCTCTCCACCTTCATCCAAAATTTCTGGCCGAAGGTTCCTACCGCTATCCTTTGCTGTCGCAAAGCCATTAAAGCCTGTCGCAAAGTACTCCAGAACAAGAAGATCCTAGTGTAACATTTTTTAAAGAGTCCAAAAACAAACAGTGTTATACAATTCAGGGCAAAAGAGGGTAACATAAACAATAGAAAACAATAAAGCAGCAACCAAAGACAAAAATAAAAAGGGGCATATGTGTAATAGTTAACAAGGTAATGAGACACAGCTGAATGTAATGAAGCTTGATAGTAAAGACAAAGTGTGATGGGAACTAAAGTCCAGAGAAACAAACAAACTAAGAAGTGTGCCCCCTAGTGGCTTCACATGAGCACACCAAGTAGACCAGGGGTCGGCAACCTTTTCGGCCTGACGTGCCATTTTTAACACATGTTAAAAAGGGGTGGTACCAAGGATGATGCATCCCAAGCAACCAAACACTTCCCCCTTTTATATGTACAACACGGGCACTAATTGGCTAATGAAACTTATCCAACTGACCAATCATGATCAAGTACAACCACTGATAGTTCACCTGTTTGGATAATACCAGCCAATCATAAAGGGTCTATACCTCACTCTGCTATATAAGTATACTCGGCTTCATATTTTTGTAGAGAGAGACAGACTCAGACAATTTACACATATCTCTCTTTCTCTCTCACTCTCAAAATGGCCATATTTGAGAAAGAAAAAAAATAGAGTAGTTTGCATCACTGGATATAGCTGTTGGTCATTTAACATTTCTATTGTAAACGTATCGTTAAAAGTTGACTAATATTAAATGATTTGCAGCTTCATCTTACCTCGCTCTCTTTAACATTAAACTGATGCTTCACGTTATTCCGTGAACAGTAAACCCTGCCTACTTTGATTTGACTGGCCATCTCAGTCATTTTGACGTTGACTTCTATTAAACCGTTAGACCGCTGAGGCTTTGATCTGACGCACATACTGTAGTATGTGCAGCGGTCGTGCGCGCATCCGTATACTGGGGCAATTTAATTCTCACACTTTTATACAGTAGTATTTTATAGTAGGCTGTGTGACTATGAGAAGTTACTACCTCAAAATATACTTAAGTATGCAGTTTTCCTTATTGCTTGCATGCCAGCGATTATCCCTCTGCATGCCACTGTTGGCACGCATGCCATAGGTTGCTGACCCATGAACTTTTTGGTAGTGTGAGGTAATAAGTTTTGTGGAAAAGATGAAAAGTTTGGTGTTAAATGATTAAAAACCATGTTCAATGATTGCATGCCACACTTTAGATACTTTTCAAGATATGCTGATAAATGGGCTGCATTACTGAAAGAATACAGAACTGCTAAGGAAAACGGCAAACAGTCTATTGTAGGGTCGGGGGGTGGATTCTATGATCTATGATCAAGGAGCCAATAAGAATCGTTACGAGTCGTTGTCCAAAACATGAAGAAAGGTGGTCCAGACAAAATTTCAGGATATAGTCATAAGTCACAATAGAGATGCATATTGGTAACTTTAATTTCTTAATGGTGAAGTATAAGGTTTCTATGGTAAAATTATTTATCTTAACTTAACTGACAAGTTTGGTATTCATCAGTTTATCTTCCTCAAAAGTGTGAACATTGAGCCTCCCAGACACCATTAAAAGACTGAGAGCAATCTGCTCAGATCTGTCAATCTCTCTCTAGCTCAACCAATAGCGTGAGTTTAGGGCGTGGCTACTGCAGCAAGTGGAGTTAGAGGGTATTTAGCCACTGTGGGACTATGACTGATGCTACAATAAATGCAATGAAAAATCTAGTTTGACCTGGGACTCTGATTTGACTGTTTTTGACGGATTCAGCACTTATCTGACCATAAAGCTTTTTTGGGAGGGCATTAGCTCTTCACCTACAAACTAAACTCATACACACTGACTGAATCCCCCTCTCACCTACCTGCTGTTTGCACAACTCAAACCACAATTTTTCTTTTTTGGGCATTAGCGGCTTTCATTTTGACTCAGAAGATGCACTGCAGAAAGTCACAGATGGCAGAGGATAACAACTATATATTGTTATTTTCCAATCAAATGATACATACTTGATTTATTGAAGTGAATTATAAAACCACTATAAAAAATATTTTAAAAACAGCATGAAATTAAGAAATATTTAAGCACCCATCTAATTGGTCATGTTTAACATACTACTTTTGGAAATTGGTATTTCTACATAAAGTGGCTTTAAAAAAACATAATTATTATAAAAATAGAAATTATTATAATTTTGTGGCAACAGTTAATGGAAACAGCCTTGCTGTTGTTTCTCCAATGCACCTGTTGTCACTTAATTTGCACCAAAGCATGGTAAACTATTTCACAATCACTTATGATTGGACAAACTGATATCCCAGAAGTTTAACTGACTTGGTGTTAAACTATGACGATTAAGTATTCCCTTATTTTTTTGGAGCAGTGTATATATGCACCACAAAGAAAGAATTAAGAGTCTGTGTGGCTTCTCACATGCTCCACACTACTCTGCAAAAGGTTATTCATTGCCACATGCAGTGGTAGTAGCGCGCTAATACACTGGTTGTCAGTATATAGCTGAGAGTACATTCATCTTTAGCCTTTTTCACAGAAATGTTTCACGTGATTGTTATGTTCTGTTTGTGCTGGTGGCATCTGATTGGTAAGATATAAATCTATCTATCTATCTATCTATCTATCTATCTATTGGTTTTGTATATTAGAAGCATTAATCAGTGTGAAATCTGTTTGTTTATCAGGTGTGTTTGGTGAGTCAGTGTCAGTGATGGATGGAGATTCTGTCACTCTACACACTGAATCTCAGATACATGAAGATGATGACATAGTGTGGCTATTTGGAGTTAAACAGTCTCTCATAGCTAAAAAATGGCTAATCTTCTCCACATATGAAGGTCCTGATGGGATATTCAGAGACAGACTGAAGCTGGACAATCAGACTGGATCTTTGACCATTACAAACATCACAACTCAACATGCTGGACTCTATGAAGCAAAAATACGAGGAGCAAAACTGACATCAAAAATTTGATTCAGTGTTACCGTCTATGGTGAGTCGAGATCATTTGTCCAAAAATTCACATTTTTCTTATTTTATTAAAGGGATACTTAGTTAGGGCCGGGGTGGTATATTGAGTTTATACAACATATGAATATATTTTCTATAAAAAATATTGTATGATGGAATACAGTTTACAGTATATCAATATACAGTAGTTTGATACGAGTGCATCTGAAAAGTAGAGAAGGACACAGCCTGATCTGCTGCAGTGAAACTGCATAATCCAATTTGTCCTAAACATGAGACAAGCTTTTAATTAAAGGCTTTATAATAACTGGTAAGATATAGTTAACACATCTAGTTTGAAGTGGCTTGCTCTGTTAGATGCTCTGACAGATACATGTGCTGCTGACAGCAGTAAAATGCAGCAGTTAGAGTTCTTACTAGAACCAGGAAGTATGAGTATATTAGCCCGGCCCTGTCAACACTGAACTGGCTCCCTATCAAACATAGTATAGATTTTAAAACCTTGTTTATTACTTATAAAGTCCTGAATGGTTTAGCACCTCAGTATTTGAACGAGCTCTTGTTACAGTATAGTCCTCCACGTCCGCTGCATTCTCAAAACTCTGGCAATTTGATAATATCTAGAATATCAAAATCAACTGTGGGCAGCAGATCCTTTTCCTATTAAGCACCTAAACTCTGGAATAACCTACCTAACATTGTTCGGGATGCAGACACACTCTTGCAGTTTAAATCTAGATTAAAGACCCATCTCTTTAACCTGGCTTACACATAACACACTAATATGCTTCTAATATCCAAATCCGTTAAAGGATTTTTAGGCCTCATTAATTAGGTAAACCGGAACCGGGAACACTTCCCATAACCACCGATGTACTTGCTACATCATTAGAAGAATGGCATCTACGCTAATATTAGTCTGTTTCTTTCTTATTCTGAAGTCATCCAGATCAGAGGGTCACTGCAGTCACCAGGATCCAGTATGTATCCAGCCCAGATGGTGGATGAGCACCTAAAAAGGACCTCTACAGCCCTGAAAGATAGCAGAGACCAGGACAACTAGGGCCCCAGATACAGATCCCCTGTAAAGACCTTGTCTCAGACGACCACCGGGACAAGACCACAGGAAACAGATGATTCTTCTGCACAATCTGACTTTGCTGCAGCCTGGAATTGAACTGCTGGTTTCATCTGTTCAGAGGAGAACTGCCCCCCCGACTGAGCCTGGTCTCTCCCAAGGTTTTTTCTCCATTCTGTTACCGATGGAGTTTTGGTTCCTTGCCGCTGTCGCCTCTGGCTTGCTTAGTTTGGGGACACTTCATTTACATTCATTTATGATTGCACAGATACTATTTAAACTGAACCGAGCTGGATGATGACATCACTGAATTCAGTGATGAACTGCCTTTAACTGTCATTTTGCATTATTAACACACTGTTTTTAATTAATTAGTTAATGTTGTTCAGCTGCTTTGACACAATCTGTTTTGTTCAAAGCGCTGTATAAATAAAGGTGACTTGACACGACACTAACAGACAGGCTACTTGCACTGTATAATGCATTTGAGATGTGTTTGCTAAAATAAATGTGCCATATATAGTGTTTTAAACCAACAAATAAGTGTATTTTATGATAGCAGTAACTGTAAACTGATATTTTAATCAGGTAATCAAAATATAATGTAATCAATCTATTTTCATTTTTAGTTTAGCAAATTTAACTTCTGTTTTAAAAAGCATTATTTTTGTTTTTAAATTGTAATGTTACAATGTAGTATGTAATGCGATTTCAACCCTTTTTTGCACATGGTTACATTTACAATATTTGTTTTCATAGCCTTTAATATGAACATTGTTTCATTGGACAACATTGGGCTGGATTTAAAAAAATAAAAAAATAAATAAAAAGAAAAACAGAAAATACAGAGATATATAACTTGATATAATTTGTTCACACTTAACTCATGTTAACACTTATATTGTTTATGTATTGTGTCATTACTGTAACAGTATTTTAACATTCATGGACTGGCCCTATTGTCTCCCATTGTAAGGATCTTACTGTAACATTTATTTTATTTAATTTTTTTAATAAAGACATGCTAAATATTTTTTTTTTTTTTTTGGTGATCAACTTTATGCCACAAATGCTGTCAATTTAGCTTAACTGCTGCTGAAACCAGAATATTCCTTTAAATATATACTATATAACTAGATTTAATTTTATAGTTTGATTTGACTCTCACTGATCGTCAACACACTAAACCGATTGGCTGATCTGTTGATTCTCTCATGTTTTCAGCTCGCCTACCTGTTCCTGTCATCACAAGAAACTCTTCCCAATGTTCATCATCATCATCTTCATCACAGCAGAATTGTTCATTGGTGTGTTCAGTGGTGAATGTGAGTCATGTGACTCTCTCCTGGTACAAAGGAAACAGTTTATTGTCCAGCATCAGTGTGTCTGATCTCAGCATCGGTCTCTCTCTACCTCTGGAGGTGGAATATCAGGATAAAAACACATACAGCTGTGTGCTCAACAATCCCATCAGCAACCAGACCACACATCTCAACATCACTGAACTCTGTCACACATGTTCAGGTATGGTGATATTAATACTGATTTGCCTGTTATATAGTGTTTATGTTTTATATTTGTTGTAAATCAGATAAACATATTCACTCACATTAACAACTAATTTTGTCCATTACAGAATTGTTCATTAGAGAGCAGGGCCTTCCTTTATTGTACATTGTACTGATTTCTGCTGCTGCTGGATCTCTGTTGATTGTAGCTACAATCATGATCTTCTGCATCTGCAAGAAATGTAGAAAAAACCAGTCAGTACAGAAAGCAATTCATGTCTAAATAGTTATCTTTTCAAGGCACAAATTTTGGTATAATATTGAAATCTTTGTTGTTTTAACACATCTGTGATTCTTGTTAATGCAGCCGAGACCAGAAGCGATTCTGCATTGTGTAAGCCAGCACGAAAAATGGTAAGATCTGTGTTGCAAGTCAAGTCAGGCTAATTAAAGCTAGCTCTTCAGTAAGAAAAAAAAAAAAAAAAAAAAAAAAAAAAAAAAAAAAAAAAAAATATATCTAATATATGTATATATATATAATATATATATATATATATATATACCATGCATTTATGCTATTACATTAAAGGGTTACTCCACCCCACAATTAAAATTTTGTCATTAATCACTTACCCCCATGTCATTCCAAACCTGTAAAAGCTTTGTTCGTCTTCGGAACACAATTTAAGATATTTTGGATGAAAACCGGAAAATTGTGTTCCGAAGCCGAATTAAGCTTTTACGGGTTTGGAATGACATGGATGTAAGTGATTAATGACAAAGTTTTGCTTTTGCGATGGAGTATCCCTTTAAGTGTATGTTTGAACATCAGTCTAAACACTAACATACAGTGTCTGTTTTGCAGACCTATGAATTAAATTAGCACAAATCTATTACTACACACTAATTTAATGATTAGTTAATAAAAAAAAATAAATAAATAAATAAAGTAAAAAACAGTAAACCGCATGAGTTTCTTTTAGGCAATATAACAGCCTCAGTCACCATTCATCACTTTCATTCTATCTTCTTTCTATACAATGAAAGTGTTTCCCGGAAGAAAGAGAGTAGACTTTGATTCACTGCGGGTTAAAACGGTAGACTTCTGTGTTTGCAGTCTTCAGGGAGCCTTGATGAGAAAGTGCTGCCTTGTCATTCTTTAATGGCAACTCTTTTATTTACCACCAATATCAGTTGGAAATGTAGAACATGTTGCACAAGAAACAACGTGATGAGTTGACATTGTGAGCCCGGTGGTCAAAGGCGCCACTCGAGAGATTGTTCATTCATTTAAAGAGGTCCTATTATGCTCTTTTGCAAAGTCTTGATTTTGTTTTGGGGGTGTACTAGAACAGGCTGTCATACTAGGTTGTTCGAAAAACACATTATTTTTCAAATATTCTACATTATTACACCACCTCTCTCCCAGTCTAGCATGAACGGCTGGAATAGTTCCTGTATCAAATGAAGGCCCGCCTTCTAAAATACAAAGTGCCCTGTGATTGGTTAGCTGGGCCAGTGTGTGCTGTGATTGGTTAGTTGGGCCAGTGTGTGCTGTGATTGGTTAGCTATGCCAGTGAGTGCTGTGATTGGTTAGTTGGGCCAGTATGTGCTGTGATTTGTTAGCTGGGCCAGTGTGTGCTGTGATTGGTTAGCTATGCCAGTGAGTGCTGTGATTGGTTAGTTGGGCCAGTATGTGCTGTGATTTTTTTAGCTGGGCCAGTGTGTGCTGTGATTGGTTAGCTGGGCCAGTGTGTGCTGTGATTGGTTAGCTATGCCAGTGTGTGCTGTTATTGGTTAGCTGGGCCAGTGTGTGTTGTGTTTGGTTAGCTGGGCCAGTGTGTGCTGTGATTGGTTAGCTGGGCCAGTCTGTGCTGTGATTGGTTAGCTGGGCCAGTGTGTGTTGTGATTGGTTAGCTGGGACAGTCTGTGCTGTGATTGGTTAGCTGGGACAGTCTGTGCTGTGATTGGTTAGTTGGGCCAGTGTGTGTTGTGATTGTTAGTTGGGCCAGTGTGTGCTGTGATTGGTTAGTTGGGCCAGTGTGCGCTGGTGCAGGGTTGTGGGCCGTGTGGTGATTGGTTAGCTGGGCCAGTGTGTGTTGTGATTGGTTAGCTGGGCCAGTGTGTGCTGTGACTGGTTAGCTGGGCCAGTGTGTGTTGTGACTGACAGCACTCGGCGCCTGGTTGGGAAATGTGACGCCTCTTACCATAGCCTCCTGCTGCGAGCTTCAGTAAAATGTTTTAAATATTGCATCAAAATCAAATCAATTTGAGTGTGATTTAAACCCGGATGATTGTAACCACTCTAAGCTCGTCTGCCTTGGGAAAGTTAACGTGTCTCTGACGTTGTGATAACACTCGTTGCCTTCTCTAGTGCAGCTCAACCAGGTCTCGTCCCATTCATCGATCTTTGTGATATCACAAATCCCGGAAAATATGCTTTGTAGTCCAAGCTAGTCGTTTATTGTAGTTTTCAAAAAGTGATTTCTGTTAAACTAAAATATCTCCTTTTGAAGTGGACTTTGAGCTTTGTAACTTTGCAGATCTTTTTGATGCTTAAAACAGTACACAACATTCAGTTAAAGAGGTCCATTATGCTCTAAAGTAAAAAAAAAAAGAGTAAAAGTTGAAAAAGCATAATAGGGCCCCTTTAAACCAATCAAACAATAGTTTGAGATTCGTAAACCTCTCTGATTGGTGGATCTCACATCTGGTTCTGGTGGGTCAACAGCCTGACACAAAGGATGTGCTTTTGTTTTTTAACTCCAAATTATTAAGTGAATTCAGGTAAAGTGGGCCACTTTTTGTAAAATACATAATTTAGATACCTTTAGTAACCATATGTAAATATATATATATAAGTATTATATAATATATCTAATATATGTGTGTGTGTGTGTGTGTGTGTGTGTGGTGTGGTGTTCTTCAAACACTTTAATTTATATTATAGCTTTTATATTTTAAAGCTTTATATTCTGCATCTACATTTTGCTCCTCTCATCCTTTCTTCACTCCACAGATGAAACTTCATGCCTTGACTTCCTTTCTATTCTTTCTTTCCCTTCTTCTATTTCTGACCTGAATTTCCTGACTGTAGGCTAATTTCTGTTTTCTTAAAAAGTAAATTATACATGTCAACTATAAAATAACCAGTGAATATCAATGTATGCAATGAATTTGAGTATAATTACTAAAGGTTAAAGGTCAGCCCACTTTACTTGAATCCCACCGGCCCACTTTATCAAACACATTCAGCCAACGTGGGCCAGCAATATTTAAACACCTTACAAGAAAACGAAGGATTTTTAAACATTTTGTTCTTTGCATTTTATTCCCTGTTAACAATGGAAACAAAAACAGCAGGACCTCTCCCAATAATATTTGTTCCATTTAGTGAGCAACCTTAAAATTTAGAAATGAAAATCTCATGTCAGAGGGTTTTCTAGTTTCTATCTTTCCCCATGACACAGTCCTTCTTTGACGTGAGGCCACACCCACCAGTGTTATATTGCATCAACCAAACCTGAATAAAGATGTGTTTGTTTAGTAATGCCTTTGCTCTTGCAAGTGAATGAGTTTCTTGTAGTGCTGAATATAGCTACAAGAGGCTGATTATCAGCAACGATGTGATCGCAAATCATTCAGATAAGCTGATGTTTTCTACCTATATACGGGACCCCTAGCTGTCCTCAAATTATGTTCAGTTCTATTAGTTTTTAGGACTTTGATTTTTAATAAATTATTTTACAAAACATCTTGGTCTCGTAAATTGTCTGCATATTCATTCTGAGAGTTTTTTTTTCTTCTTTTCTTATGTTTTTACACTGTTGCATCAAACTGACTGTATTTTTTTTCTTTGCAGAAATCCAAGAAGGATCCTTTGTATGGAAATCTTGCCAAAAAACAGTGACCAAATTCCACGTCTACTGGAATAAATGATAGAGCTCACACAGGCCCTGACTCATACTTCTATTACATTTATTTGTTTAAAGATTTTTGTCTCAGATTTTTTCCCCTTTCCTTTTGCATTACATTGTTTAATTTTATCTCATTTAAATAAGCATAAAATTGTACACTGTATGGTAGCACACACATGTGAGAAGGAAATTGCTTTAATGTCTAAACAAGAAAATGTCTTCTCCTCTGTAACAACTGCTCTACTTTTACCCGACAGGGTGCGCTAAAAACATATAGAATGATGCTGTTCTCAATATAATGAACTGAATAAAATCTTACCTGGTCACTGCCTCCTGTTGCTTGTTTATAAAACAGACAAACAAACATTCAAATAAATACAGCTTACTTTGTTTTATTTCCCGCTATAGGACCTGAAGACAAACCTGAAGCTGTAATGATCAATTAAAAAATTATTATTATTATCATTATTATTATAGATTGACGTAGAGTGATAATCAATTGGACCAATATCTTTGACTCATATTTACACCTTTCTGCTGTCATCACTTTCATTCACAGTATAGTGGCGCCATCTGCTGGGTTTTGAATATCAGCAGCTAAAACAACATCACAACACTAAACAACAGGTGCTTGTAAGATTTGTGTGTGACAGTGACATAATGTTTAAATTATGTATAAATTAATGTCTAAATTACCTCCAGAGTGAGGAAAAGGGCTCAGAAAATCACTCTGGATCACTCACATCCAAGTTACCCCATCTTTGAACTTATCTGGCTGACGCTTCAGAGCCGCAAATACCAGGGGGGTATTCCAGAAAGCAGGTTATGTGACATACCCGGGTATGTTTAAGAGTAAGTAAGTGGATAACCTCAACTTTCTGTTCCAAAAATGGAGGTAACTTTCAGGGTATGTTAGTAGTCATAGCAACTCACTCTCTCTGAACTTAACCTGCTCCGGAGCAGCTTCTGTTCCAGGGTTAGTTCACTTCATGAGCCTTCAGTGTGGCGTGACAGAATAGCACACAGCATTATATAATATTACAATATGTTATATAGCTTATTATATATATATATTATATATATATTATATATATATATATATATATATATATAGTATATATATATATATTTTTTTTTATATATATTTATAGAGGAAGCATATAATATAGGGCCTAATCAAAATAAGGTAACGATTATTCTAATATGATTATTTCTTTTATTGCCATATATAAGAGTGTATACGGTGTATAAATTATAAAACATTATTACACACAGGTGCATGTTTAACTTAGAAATATGTTATGTTTATTTTAATTCTATTTACATTGAAAATATTAGAATCACAAATGGATTTTCTATAATGTCTAACTTTTCTAAAATCAAAATACATATCTGTGTATGACTTACATATATAATTAGCATAACACAAAAAATATTATGTCACAATTCTTTTAGGATTAAAGATTAACATGGAAAAAACATCACGGTCATCAATTAGGTGGCGATAGGCACTATATATGTAAATAGTTAATGAACAAAAGAAGAAGAAATAAACAGCTTGGCGCGCTTTTTCTTAGCGCCCGTTTCCATAGTGGACTCGTCGATTATCTGTCGCTCTGTTGAGAATGTCTTGAATCTTAACCATAAAACATACTCTGAGTTATACATGTTAACTTATTCTCACGAATGCATTTTTGAAACCATAAGGATACCTCGAGTAAGCAAGGTGTGGGGTTACATCAACCGAGAGTTCAGGGTTTAGTTCACGGTAAGTTAACCATGCTTTCTGGAAATACACCGAAGACAGTCAGCAAGAACAAGAACAGCGCTTTTTCTTCCCCAGGCATAGACCACTCGTCATTCGTCGAACAGTTGAGATGTCTTGGGTCTTAACCAGGCAATAAAAATGTGCAATATCCCGGATATTTATTTGTTAGCCCCTCGATCCTCGAGTACAGCAAGGTCTTACTCAATCCTATTCCATTATCATTTATAGCACAATTGTTTATACACTTATTTATTTGCAAAGGGTTATTTATTTATTTATTTATTTTGTCTGTGTTGTTGTTGTCTCTGTGTACTGGAAGCTTATGTCACTAAAACAAATTCCTTGTATGTGCAAGCATACTTGGCAATAAAGCTCTTTCTGATTCTGATTCTAAATTATTGATTATGTTATGAGTTAAAGCTCACATTTTCCTTTATTGGACTGATTTAAAAATATTCAACTTTTAATATCTTCATTCCTCAAAGGAAAATGCTGGGAATGACTAAATGATGCTCACCAGTGACAGAAACACTGAAGCTGCTAAAGCTGATCTAAATATGATCATTTAGTAATTGTTTCTCTCTGTCAAACAATTTCACTTTTTTTTATTATTAATTTTTTAATTAATTTTCCTCTAGACTAGATAACTTTAAAATAAATTAAAGATTATGGATGTCTTACACAACAAAGATTCATCTTAAATCTAGATTAAACCAAGGTTTATCTATTCGTTCTGTTGCATCATACTTTGTTTAAAAATAAGAAATCTTATTTAAACCATAATTTTGATCGTGGTTTTCCCTTTTTTTTTTTTTTACATTTAAGATATTTTAATTTTACTTAAAGTTAGGCCTGTGCAGTTCATGGTATTGTTATCTCAATATTTAATTTTTACCGATGATCTGTAATTTAATTAAACTGTCTAGAGTCTGTGGTTCTGGTGATGGTCAGAGATCCAGTCTGTAAACGTAACACATGCAAACAAACAGCTGAAGAACATCACTGGTTTACGCATTCACTCATCAGACAACACTTGTTATTATACAGATACAGTATTCAGTTATTTTACAGTAAAATCTAAAAAAGAGAAATAATTACATACTGTATGAATATAAGGGCAGCTGTTGACAAAACGTCACCTGTAATAATAAAGCACCCAGTGGAAACTGCTACATGTCTGTGGTTTTCTGTCTCTGTGTTTCCCCTGTGACCTAGTTTTCCCCAGTTTGTTTAATTAGTCATTCTGTTCACCTGTTGTCTGTTAATTATCTCATTAGTTTCCTTTGTTTGCTCCATGCTTAAAAACCTTGATTCACTGATACAAACAATTCATTTCTGCTGTAAAGCAGCTCTAAAAACACAATAAACCATCAATATTCAGTTGAATTCAGTTTAGTGTGAAACTGCTCTGAATGGCAGTGTTAAATATGATCATTGTGTGTTGTCTACCTCAGTGTGAACATTTTTCATCATGTTTCTGTAGATTTAACTTCAAAGCAGAACAGGAAGACATTCTTCACCTTCAAGCCAAACACACATGCACTGAATTCCCACTCTCACACACATGATGTTCGTCCAGCCAACAGATTGAACCACATTTCTAGAAAAAAACAACCTGACCGCAGCCACATTCAGTTTGAGTCAGAGGCTAATCTTCAGTTAATCTGGTACACTCTCAGAGAGAGAGAAACAAAGGTATAAAAGCTGGAATCAGTAACTTTTCAAAAGGTATTCATATGTACCATTATTGTACTAAAATATACACTTTAGGTACTAATATGCACCTATATGTTTACGGGGAATAAGCTACAAATGTGTCCCTTTTGAACTGGTCCTGTCCCAATGACAGATTTAGTGCCTTTTAGTTGGTAAATGGTTTTAGCTTCCATATACTAACATTAAGAGATGAGTAAAATATACACAAATATTTCCAAATCACTACAGTTAGGCTCCATTTTTACTATGAAATGTAGTCTATCAAATATACAACAATACTTCTATATTTCAGCAGTCAAGCTTTTAAAAACTATCAATGTTTAAATGATAGATGAATAGGAATGTTATCCAATAGAAGAATTAAATTCTTACTAAGAGGCAAAAGAATATTTCTATATTACATTTGTAGCTATACTTAACATGTATATGCGCATGTGTGTTTGCATTAGGAGGGTCAAACTCTGTGAGAGGAGGATTGACATCAGTTCTGTTGTGTTTGTGTAGATCAGTTGTGCTTTCACTGATAGTCTTTTTAGATCAGACTTTCCACTGAACAGCTCAAAATGTTTCATATGTTTGTTTTCTTCTGTCTGTGCTGCTGGCGTCTGATTGGTAAGTTAAACAGTTATTTCTGTCATTTATTCACAATTCAGAGTAACAAGATTCTGCTACATTTCAAATCTCTCGTTTTAGTTTTAGAAATCTTAATTTCAGTGATTGAAAAAATTCAAATCATGAACAAGCAACTTCTAAAATATAATTTAAAATACTTCTGCAGTGATCATAAACAACTGCACATCAATTCAATAATACAAAAACGTTTGTGTTATAAATATTTTCCAGCATATTTGAACTTATATACTTTCAAACTGTGATTAATTTATCATGTACCTTTTATTTTGCTCTACCTTGTATTTTGGCTGCAAATAATTTTAATACAAAAGATCAAATTATTGATTCACTGTTCGCCTGTTGTCTGTCTGTTCGTATGTCCCATTTCATTTAGTTAGGTGTCTTTTTTTGCAGTTAAAAGTTACAAACTGATTTCAGGCTTTCTAAACCAACAAGAATTTTAATCTGTGTTAAATCTGTTTATTCTTCAGGTGTGTTTGGTGAATCAGTGTCAGTGATGGAGGGAGATTCTGTCACTCTACACACTGATGTTACTGAAATACATGAAGACGACGACATACTGTGGATGTTTGGATCCAATAAGTCTCTGATAGCTGAAATCAGTCGAGATGCTGGAATCTTCTTCACATATAATGGTCCTGACGAGAGATTCAGAGACAGACTGAAGCTGGACAATCAAACTGGATCTCTGACCATCACAAACATCACAACTAAACACGCTGGAGTTTATGATGTAAAGATAAGTGGAGCTAAACTGACATCAAAAACATTCAATATTTCTGTTTACAGTAAGTAAAATTTGTCCTGTGCTTCTTATTTTATTAGCTATGTACATAATGAAATGTTTCCCATATTTCTCTTTATTCTCTCATGTTTTCAGCTCGTCTTCCTGTTCCTGTCATCAGCAGTAACTCTTCACAATGTTCATCATCATCATCATCATATTGTTCATTATTGTGTTCAGTGGTGAATTTGGGTCATGTGACTCTCTCCTGGTACAAAGGAAACAGTTTATGGCCAGCATCAGTGGTGCTGATCTCAGCATCAGTCTCTCTCTACCTCTGGAGGTGGAATATCAGGATAAAAAAACAGCTACAGCTGTGTGCTCAACAATCCCATCAGCAACCAGACATACATCTGGACATCACTCAACTCTGACACTACATGTGCAGAGGTACAGCAGCATTGATATATTGTGTTTATTTACTGAGCTGATCGTATATGTTTGTAGATCCTAGACTCAATAACTAACATCAATTCTCTCTCTTTTTCTCTCCTTCTCATCCTCCAGACTCAGATCTCTGACAGTGTTTGATCTCTGTTGCTGCTGCTGGATCTCTGTTGATTTTTCGCTGGTTTTGGGATCTTCTGCATCTGCTGGAAATGTAGAAAAACTGATCCAGAAGGCAAGTGTTTCATACTGCTGCTGTTATACAAATACTACACAGTAAACTTTAAAAATCTTCACCAAATACATTTCATCAATTGATAGACCACATTATAATTTTATTTATGTAGGTAACATCATTTAGTTCCTATATGTGTGGTTATTGGTTTGCAGTTATCTACACACAAAAACCGTTCTTTTATTCGTCTCTCACACAGAAAGAACTGATTCTGTAAATTACTGTTTTACTCTTTCTAGAAGAGGTGATGCTTTTTGTGTGTGAGTGTTAAAAATAATAATAATAATGTCATATTAAAATGGTTAATGGTGGTTTTTAAGCATTAAATATATTTAATTAACTGTGTGCATTAACCCTTCAACTCTGACATAAAAAAAACATTGTTTAATCTGTTACTGTGGTGTCACACAGGTCAGATTTGTGATGACGAGATCACTGTTGTGAGGTTCATGAATCGAATCTGTGAATGAAACAGAAATCAGTAAGATCATTTATTTCTCATTTATTGTTATGTGTTGTTTTCTATCGTCTTCAGTGAGTCAGATGTAGATCAGTGTGTGCTTGGTGTTTTTGACTCTATAATGATCACATAATACTGGAGTAATTTTAAAGCAAAAAAAATAAAAAAAGAAATAATTATAATCTATATATATCTATATATATCTCTGTGGCGATTTGGTCAGCTGCCTCCTTCCCTGATCATCACCGGCACCCCGTCCCTAATCGATACGCCCTTCACCAGGACTCCCGATAGGCGTGGGTGTCGGGGACGAGAGAGGCAGGGGCGCTGGAAGAGCAGGGCTGGCGGCGTGTGATGGGGCACCCTGAAGGAAGGAATGGAATGGCGACCTCATCACCCGCGCTGTTTAAAAAGCCCACCTGCGGCTCTCCTCGGGTAGACCGCGTTGACAGGTTATATTCCCGTGCGGCACACTGGTGTCACGGGGGTCCCGGAAGGGGCGTTGAGTGGACTCCGCGCCACCAGAGACGTGAGCTGCGGACCCGCGGTCGGTCGCGAACCGCACCGTCTACACGCGCCGTCGGGCCAGGATGACGGGCCGGTCCATACCATGCAAGCCCGCGGCCAAGCGAGGAGATGAAGCCGCTTTAGAAAGCGAAGCCGCGCCCTCGCGACCCGGAAACGAAAGGGGAGCGCGTGCGGCCGCCGGGGACTCCCCCCTTTACCTGCGACACTACTCCATGAACACTGCCCGACCCCCACGAACCCGCAGCCCGACGAGGACACCAGACTCCTTGTTGTTTTGGACTATTTGTTCCACTTTTGGAAACTTTGATTTCCCCCTTGTTTTGGTTTTTCTGTTAATAAAAACTCTCCCGAGGACTGACGGGGGCCCCACGCGCTGTGTATGTCGTTGGCTCGTAACCCGCCACAGTGTGGTGGAGAATGCGTGGCAAGGCGGAGCTAGACCAGCGCAGTTGGGCAACACCTGATGACGTTCACTCTCCTCTGTTTGCTAAAGAACTTAATGCACAACATATAAACTCAGATCCTGATTCATAAACAGCATACACACCCAAGAGATGATTGCACGTCTTCATAGACCCTGTATTGAGATTATTGGTGTATTTTATTTAGTTTATTTGGGATTTTTTTAATATTACATTTTGTTTCATATTTACAGTTTGGTTATACTATGATTATGGAAATGATATTATATATTTGTAGTAGATCATTCACCTTAGCAGGAACTTAATAAAACCTTAGTTATAACACACACCACAGTAATATGTCAACAAAAGAACAAAAGGATATATATATATATATATATATATATATATATATATATATATATATATATATATATATATATATATATATATATATTTATTATTCTTTACTAGATCGATTTAAATGATCAATTTATAAAACAAAAAAAAGAATAACTTTTATAAATTAATCTTGTGAATGTCAGTGTTAAATATGATCATTGTGTTTCTGTTGGTTTTCTCTCTGTGTGTGAAACTGTTTCTCATCATGTTTCTGTAAATTATAGTTCAACACTGTTCATAACAGAACAGGAAGAACCTCTTCACCTACAAACTGAACACACCATTCTCACCGACAAGATCTCTGTCCATCCAACAGATCAAACCACATAAAAAAATTTAAAAAAAACCTGCAGGTTTTATTTTGACTCACAAGCAAAACACAAGTGAAACTGATGATTTGAAATCATACATGGTTTCAACTTTGTACTTTATCCATTTACAAAAAAAAAAAAAAATAAATAAATAAAAAAAATCCATTCAACATTTAAAAATCACTTGATTTTGACTCTAGTTTACCATGAAATGTACTGCATCCAGTATTCAACAATGATTTTCTTTATTTATTCTGTTTTATTATGTTGTTAAATTCTTACTAAGAGGCATAATAATATTTCAGAATATATAATAATATATCCTATTCATCTTGCTTTATGCTTATAATTGTTAGATCATGTTTTATTGTGTTGTTAAATTCTTACTAAGAGGCATAATAATATTCGCAGAAAATATCGGTTTTGACTAGTGAAAGAACAACTCATCAGAAAAAAATAGTTAGATGACCAAAAGAAGTTGAGATAGTTGATATTTATAAAACAAAAAATAAAAAGTATATATGATGATATATATATATATATATATATATATTAAGCTTATCTATAGATATATTTGTATTCTTGATATTTTTATAGCAATTATTTTTAAAGATTGGAGGATATTAAAGTCATAGAGTATGTGTTTGTGAGCATGAGAAGAATGATCAAACTCTCATCATGTTTTTTTTTTTTTTTTGACGTATGTTTTATGTGATCAGTTTTTTTTACAAAAAACTAACGAGTTTATGGTTTTAATAAATACAACTACTGAGGTTATGGTATTAATATTAGATTAGTGACTTACCTCCAGGTATCTGCATTCTGGATAGTTTTCAGGTAATTTTTTTTTTTCCGCCATAGTTTAGCAGAATGTGATATGCCTGATTTTTATTTATTTTTTTATTATTGTTTTTAAGATTATAATCTGTCTCTTACTGTCTGGATTTTTGTCATTTTAAGAATACATTTAGTGTAAAATACGCTGATATAATGTGATCACTGTTGTAATATTTATCATGCATGTTCAGTGGTTTTTAATAATTTATTTTGTTTTTGTCATCTAGTTTTCGGGGAAATAAACACTGCTGACAGACTTAATTTCTTCAGTATAATAAAACAGTGCTATTGTTAAAAGGCAAAACAAGTGACTAAATGTTTTCTGTGACAGACAGGTTGGGTTCAGAAAACAGATCCATCAAAAATAAAAAAACAAGTTTTCAACTATTAAAGTGATGGAAGGCAAGCCTGTTCCTCAAATGATTGTTCTGCTTCTACTATTTTGTTTCACGACCTCACATTTTTAAGATATAGCAAATACATTTTACTTTAGGTGCTCATAAATGTTGGACTGAATATTTCACTGAATTTGAAGCGCCATTAATTTGTTTTTTAAAAATGTTGCTTTATCCAGGCTCCTGATTGACTGTATTTTTCCTTTCAGAAATCAAAGAAGGAGGGTGTGTATGCAGTTGTCACCAAAAACGAAGATCAAATACTGGATCTACTGGAATAAATTATAGCTCTCACACGGGCCCTGACTCACACTTGATTACATGTATTTTCTGCCAAGATGTTTAGCCTCTGTTGTTGTTGTTGTTGTTGTTGTTGCTTTTCACTTTTTGGGTCACATTGTTTGATTTATTTTAAATAAACATAAAATAGAATATCAATTGGCATAGATGTGTAGTGTACAGTATCACATGTGATAATGAAAACATCACCGCTGAAGAACCACTGTAATGAACTAAATAAAACATCTGATCGTTTTTGCCATTTTATAATAAAAACTCAATTAAAACATAGATTACTTTGGTTTATGTTTCCTGCAAGAGCACCTGAAGATAAATCTAAAGCTGTGATGATAACTATATGGAACTATTAACATCATTATTATTAGATTGACTAATAATCGTATTTTACTAATATCTTCGACTCATATTTACACCTTTCTGCTGTCATCACTTTCACTCACTGCATCTAGTGGCACCATCTGATGGGTTTTGAATATCAGCAGCTAAAACATCATTACAGCACTAAGCAGCCGGTTATTATAAGATTAATGTAACAAAATATATACACAAAATTTTTATATGTTTTGAGGTTAAAGCTCATGTTTTCATTTATTGGATTGATTTTAAAATATTCAAATGTATTTTAACATTCTTCAAATGAAAATGCTGGGAATGACTAAATGATGCTCACCAATGACAGAAACACTGAAGCTGCTAAAGCTGATCTAAATATAATCATTTGGTATTTGTTTCTCTCTCTCTGTGTCAAACATTTTCTCATCTTGTTTTTTTCTTATCTTGTTTTTTTGCCCCACATATAAGTAGCAGAACAGGAAGACACTTTTCGCCTCCAAACTAAACACACATGCAGTGAATTCACACTCTACACACTCTCGTCTACAAGATGTTTGTCCACCAACAGATCAAACCACATTTCTAAAAAAAGACGCAGCAGCTTTCAGTTTGACTCAGAAGATGAGCTTCAGTAACACTGCTACTGACAGATCATACATGCTTTTAACTTTTTACTTTGGCCATAAACTAAAATTAAGAATTGAATAAACATATAGAACTTTAAAAATCACTTGAGTTTTGCTCCATTTTTTTTTTTTTTGAAATGTAGTTTATTTTATTCAATTAACATATTATTAGTTTTTTTGCTAAATGAAAGGCTAAACTAAAAAGGCTGATATGTTGTGTTTTTTGATAAAAAATAAAGATTACTTTACCCATTAATAACAGATAAAGTCTTAATAACGGCCAACATGAACTATAACAGATCATAATTACAACAAATCATATGCAAATGTAGTTTGTGAACACGGAGGGGCAAACTCTGTTGTGGGAGGATTCATTTCTAGTGAATTCAGTGTTTGAGCAGATGTCTTATTAGATGAGACACTGAACTAATGAAGAAAATGTTTCACATGTTTGCTTTGCTCTGTTTGTGCTGCTGGAGTCTGATTGGTAAGTTCTAAAAGCATTTTTATGGTTTTCTTCTTTTTTTTTTTTTTTTTTTTTTTTTTTTTTCCAGAGTAATGAAATTGCCACTAAATTTACAATTTACCGTTTGTACTAATGTGTACCTTCAAGATACTAATATGAACATTTAGTGATAAATAAAGTACAAAAGTGCACCTTTTGAAAGAATATAATTTGTACCATCATTTTCTGATAGTGTGCCGTTTAAATTACATTATTTTCATATGCTGTAATGTATCAAATGAATCATGAATATTGTGAAATTTACTAATTTTGAATGGTATTGAAATTTCTAAATTTATAGATAAATTGTTATAATTTTATAAATTATTAAGTTATTATGTAGATATTGTGGAGGTGTATGTTTATTTTCTGTTTATTTTATATATATAATATATATTATAGATATATATATATATATATATATATATATTATATATATCTATAATTATAGCATATATGATTATAATATAAATATAAGGAGCGGACATATATAAAAATGTATAGAAAAAATGTAAAGAAGAAATACGATAAAAATTACAGTATGCTTATTTTTTAAGTTTAATATTGACAAGAAACCTGTGATTTTTTTTTTTAATTGACACTTGTGAAATTTATAATAATAATAATTATTATTTTGGTAGAAGACACTGTGGCATTACTATAAAGTAGGTTCTCAGAGTTGTTGTAGCTGCAGGATCCAACGTGTTCTTAATCTGACCCTGGTTTTCTGTCATTATTATTATTATTATTATTATTATTATTATTATTATTATTATTATTATTCATAAACTATGCCATATTACGCCATTATTTGGCACTATTTCTGTAAATCCGTAAGCACTTCTGCAGTGTTTTCTCGGTCTATTTGATTCTAACTCTCTCTTTGTAACAGCAGCACTTCACAGTTTCCAGAAAAGACAGTTGACTTTTTACACATTTTTTTAAGTCCTTTTATCTGCAAGAGCTGCTTATATCAGAGAGTGTTTCTGTTAGTCAGTCTGAAAGGAAATGGTATAATAACTTTTTTTGCTTTTTAATCTATTACAGTGACAAATCCAAATATGGTGGACAATATTAATGTGGATGAAAGTTTTACGTCAGGATTATAATCCCTGATTTGTTAATCTGTGTTTAAAGTTAGGTGGTGTACCTCACTCTAACAGTTTGGCTCTCACATCTGACTGTTCATATAGCTCACC
The DNA here is from genome assembly GCF_018340385.1 of Cyprinus carpio. Taxonomy (NCBI): domain Eukaryota; kingdom Metazoa; phylum Chordata; class Actinopteri; order Cypriniformes; family Cyprinidae; genus Cyprinus; species Cyprinus carpio. The sequence continues at coordinate 9,570,038 of NC_056618.1, read as the reverse complement.
TTTTTGTTGTGCATTTCTGCTGCTGAATATTATCAAATTACAAAATCTACAGTTATACAGCTCCACAGCTCTGTTTGTAAACCACCAGAGGCCTTTATCAGTGTAAAATCTGTTTGTTCATCAGGTGTGTTTGGTGAATCAGTTTCAGTGATGGAGGGAGATTCTCTTACTTTGGAAACTAGTTTTTCTGAAGTACAACAAGCTCAAGACATACTGTGGAGATTTGAATCAAACGAATCTTATATAGCTAGAATTATAAAACAACAGCAAATCTTCTCCACATTTGATGGTCCTGATGAGAGATTCAGAGACAGACTGAAGCTGGACAATAAGACTGGATTTCTGACCATCATAAACATCACAACTGAACTAGCTGGAGACTATGAAGTAGATATTAGTGGAGTGAAACTGTCATCAAAAACATTCAGTGTTTCTGTCGATGGTGAGTACATTTGTCTTGCACCTCTTGTTTTATTTACGATTTACTTATCAACATTAATTATGTTATAGTCTGAGATGACAAACACAATTACTGCTTATCATCACACTAAACACTCACTCAATACACTAAACCAAAGAAAAAAAAAAAAAAAAAAAAAAAACCTTGTCTAGATTTACCCAAGTTTTTGGTTATTCTCTCATGTTTTCAGCTCATCTTCCTGTTCCTGTCATCAGCAGTAACTCTCCACAATGCTCTTCATCATCATCATCATCATCATCATCATTGTTCATTGTTGTGTTCAGAATGGTGAATGTGATTCATGTGACTCTCTCCTGGTACAAAGGAAACAGTTTATTGTCCAGCATCAGTGTGTCTGATCTCAGCATCAGTCTCTCTCTACCTCTGGAGGTGGAATATCAGGATAAAAACAGCTACAGCTGTGTGCTCAACAATCACATCAGCAACCAGACTCAACATCTGGTCTTGACATAGCTCTGTAATGTATGTTATGTTCAGGTACAGCAGCATTGATATATGTGTTTATTTACTGAGCTGATCTTATTGTAGATCAGACTCAATAACTCACATCAATGTCTCTCTTTTCCTCTCCTTCTCATCCTCCAGAATCAGATTCTCTGACAGTGTTGATCTCTGTTGCTGCTGCTGGATCTCTGTTGATTGTCGCTGGATTTGGGATCTTCTGCATCTGCTGGAAATGTAGAAAAACTGATCAAGAAGGCAAGTGTTTCATACTGCTGCTGTTATAACAAATACTAACAGTAAACTTTAAAAAACTACACCAAATACATTAATCAATTGATAGACCACATTATAATTTTATTTATGTAGGTAACATCATTTAGTTCCTATAATGTGTGGTTATTGGTTTGCAGTTATCTACAACAAAACAGTTCTTTATTCGTCTCTCACACAAAAACTGATTCTGTAATTACTGTTTTACTCTTCTAGAAGGGACTTTTTGTGTGAGTGTAAATAATAATAATAATAATGTCATATTAAAATGGTTAATGGTGTTTTTAAGCATTAAATATATTTAATTAACTGTGTGCATTAACCTTTCAACTTTGACATAAAAAAAAAACATTGTTTTAATCTGTTACTGTTGTTCACACAGGTCAGATTTGTGATGACGAGATCACTATTGTTATTTTTCATGATTCAACGTTCTATGAATGAAACATAAATCGGTAAGATCATTTATTTCTCATTTATGTTGTGTGTGTTTGTATCATTTCAGAGAGTCAGATGTAGATCAGTGTGTGCTTGTGTTTTTGACTCTATAATGATCAAATAAGAACTGGAGTACATTTGTAAAGCAAAAAAAAAAAAAAATATATATATAAATATAATATAATATATATTATATATATATATATATATATATATATTGTATTGGTCAGAGATCCAGTCTGATTGCTGCAGTCTGTAAATGTAACACATGCAAAGAAACAGAAGAAGAACATCATCGATTCACACATTCACTCATCAGACAAACATACATTAGGCTCATAAATGATCTTGTCTTGATCTTGATCAATGTCTTCGGTTTTGGCTTCTAAACCTGCAGTAAATCATTCACCTTAGCAGGAACTAAATAAAACCTTAGTTATAACACACACCACAGTGATATGTCACTGGAACAAAAGGATATATATATATGCAGGTTTTATTTTGACTCACAAGCAAACCATAAGTAAAACTGAACATTTGAGATCACTTTCAACTATGTACTTTATCCATTTACAAAAAAAAAATAAAAATAAAAATAAAAATCAGTTTGACTGTAGTTTACCATGAAATGTTCTGCATCCAGTATTCAGCAATGTTGTTCTTCATTTCTTCTGTTTTATTATGTTGTTAAATTCTTACTAAGAGGCAAAATAATATTTCAATATTACATACTATATGTCGTTTAGGCATTAAACAAAATTTTCAATTTCTAAGAGGCATAATAATATTTCAGAATATATAATAATATATCCTATTCATCTTGCTTTATGATTATAATTGTTAGATCATGCCTCCACACCAGATTATTGGTTTTGACTAGTGACAGAACAACTCATCAGAAAAATAGTCTAATACCAAAAAAAGTTGATATAGTTGATTATTTATATAAACAAATATAACAAGTATATATATATGTATATATATATATATATATATATATTTATTTATATATATATATTTATATATATTATTTTATGTTCTTGTCATTTTTATATTTTATTTTTAAAGATGGAGGATAAAGTCATGGAGTATGTGTTTGTGAGCATGAGAAGATGATCAAACTCTCATCATGTTTTTTTTTTTTTTTTTTTTTTTTTTTTTTGATTTTGTCTAGATGTGTTTTGTTTTAAAAATAAGATTTTATTTTTTTAATAAATACAACTACTGAGTTTATGGTATTAATATTAAGATTGACATTACTCCAGGGAATCTGCATCTGAATAGTTTCAGTTTTTTTTTTTTTTCAGCAAGAGTTAGCAGAATGTGATATTCCTGATTTTTTATTTTTTTTAATTTTTTTTTTTTTCAAGATTATAATCTGTCTTTGATGATTTTTGTCATTTTAAGAATACATTTAGTATAATTCACTGATATAATGTGATTCACTGTTGTAATATTTATCATGCATTTGTTCAGTGGTTTTTAATTTCTTTTGTTTTCATCCATTTCGGGGAAATAAACACTGCTGACAGACTTAATTTCTTCAGTATAATAAACAGTGCTATTGTTAAAGGCAAACGAGTGACTAAATGTTTCTGTGACAGACGGGTTTGGTTCAGAAAACAGATCCATCAAAAATAAAAACACTGTTTTCAGCTAGTAAAGAGATGGAAGGCAAGCCTGTTCCTCAAATGATGTTCAGTTCTACTATTTTGTTTCAAGACTGGGATTTTTAAGACAAAGCAAATACATTTTTATTTAGGTCTCATAAATGTTGGACTGAATATTCACTGAATTTGAAGCATTAATTGTTTTTAAAACTGATGCTTTAGCCAGGCTCCTGATTCACTGTATTTTTCCTTTCAGAAATCAAAGAAGGAGGGTGTGTGTATGCAGTTGTCACCAAAAAAACGAAGATCAAATACAGGATCTACTGGAATAAATGATAGATCTCACACGGGCCCTGACTCACACTTGATTACATTTATTTTCTGCCAAGATGTTTAGCCTCTGTTGTTGTTGTTGTTGTTGTTGTTGCTTTTCACTTTTTGTATCACATTGTTTGATTTATTTAAATAAACATAAAATAGAATATCAATTGCATAGATGTGTAGTGTACAGTATCACATGTGATAATGAAATAATCACCACTGAAGAACCACTGTAATGATCTAAATAAAACATCTGATCGTTTTTGCCATTTTATAATAAAAACTCAATTAAACACAGATTACTTTGGTTTATTTCCTGCAAGAGCACCTGAAGACAAACCTGAAGCTGTGACGATAACTGTATGGAACTATCATCATTATTATAGATTGACTGATAATTGATTTTACTAATATCTTCGACTCATATTTACACCTTTCTGCTGTCATCACTTTCACTCACTGCATCTAGTGGCACCATCTGATGGGTTTTGAATATCAGCAGCTAAAACATCATTACAGCACTAAGCAGCCGGTTATTATAAGATTAATGTAACATAATGTAAGAATTATTATGTTTTGAGTTAAAGCTCATGTTTTCATTTATTGGATTGATTTAAAAATATTCAAATGTATTTTAACATTCTTCAAATGAAAATGCTGGGAATGACTAAATGATGCTCACCAATGACAGAAACACTGAAGCTGCTAAAGCTGATCTAAATATAATCATTTGGTATTCGTTTCTCTCTTCCTGTGTCAAATATTTTCTCATCTTGTTTTTTTTTTTGCCCCACATATAAGTAGCAGAACAGGAAAACACTTTTCGCCTCCAAACTAAACATACATGCAGTGAATTCATACGCTCATATACAAGATGTTTGTCCACCAACAGATCAAACCACATTTCTGAAGAAAAACAACCGCAGCAGCTTTCAGTTTGACTCAGAAGATGAGCTTCAGTAACACTGCTACTGACAGATCATACATGCTTTTAACTTCTTTACTTGGGCCATAAACTAAAATTAAGAATTGAATAAACATATACAACTTTTAAAATCACTAGAGTTTTGCTCCGTTTTTTTTTTTTTTTTTTTTTTGCCATGAAATATAGTTTATACAATTCACACAATATTCTTCAAAGTTTAGCTACTAAAAGGCTAAACTAAAAAGGCAGCTAAAAAGTGTGTTAAATGATAAAAATAAAGAATACTTCACCCTTTAAGAACAAATAAAGTCTTAATAAAGGCCAAATGAACTATAACAGATCATAACTACAACAAATCATATGCAAATGTAGTTTGTGAACAAGGAGGGACAAACTCTGTTGTGGGAGGATTCATTTCTAGTGAATTCAGTGTTTGAGCAGATGTTTTATTAGATGAGACACTGAACTAATGAAGAAAATGTTTCACATGTTTGCTTTGCTCTGTTTGTGCTGCTGGAGTCTGACTGGTAAGTTATAAAAACATTTTTATGGTTTCTTTTTTTCAGAGTAATGAACTTGCTGCTACAATTTAGCATTTGTACTAATGTGTACCTTCAAGATACTGAAATGAACCTTTATGGATAAATGAGGTACAAAAGTGCACCTTCAGAAAGAATACAATTTGTACCATCATCTTCTGATAGTGTACTGTTTAAATTATATTATTTTCATATGCAGTAATGTATCAAATTAATAATGAATATTGTGAAATTTACTAATTTTGAATTCTACAAGCGCTTGAGACTTATATATATATATAGGAAGCCTCAAGCGCTTGTCAGTAAATATGATAATAGATTTACTGTACAAGTAAATTACAAAATTACATGTACAAAATTATTTGTTCCAATTTAGCAGACTGTAAGTATATCAGTTTAGTATTACAAGTACAATTGCAGGGTATTTTTATGAAGTACATAAATAGGTAAATGTATTTGTAGTATACTTAGCATGAATTTTAGTACATTAAAGAAAATATACATATATTTTTTAAATGTTTGTATCATTTCAGAGAGTCAGATGTAGATCAGTGTGTGCTTGTGTTTTTGACTCTATAATAAATGAGTAAATATAAGTAAGAACTGGAATACATTTGTAAAGCAACTTAAAGATATTATAATATATTATATATCATAATAAAAAACTCAATCACAGACAGCAAGGAAAAATTAATTAAAAACAGGAGGATGAAACTCAAACTACAGTATTCTGACACAAATTCATTCATGAAATCTATGAAATTTTATATTTCCCTATTATGTTTCTAATTTAGTTAGGCCTGTGCAGTTCACGCTATTATGATTTATGCTCTCTCTCTCTCCCTCTCTTCTCTCTCTCTCTCTCTCTCTCTCTCTCTCTCTCTCTCTATATATATATATATATATATATAAAAAATAATATTTTAAATATTGTGTATTTTTATTATTATTAATCTTTTTATTATTATTATTATTATTATTATTATTATTATTATTATTATTATTATTTTATTCCTTACATCATGCAGTTCTTTTACAGAAAACTGAAGAGGAGAATCAAGTCAGAGTATGTGTCTGTGAGCATGAGAAGAATCTTTTTTTAAGTACCATATTCAGATAATTTTTACTAGAAAACTCCTGTGAGTTTCTCAGTCTGTTGTATTAATATTAAGATATCTCCTATAATTCTAAAAATAAATGTACAAAGAGATATTTTCACCACACAGTAATGTAGTTAAATGTAACAGAAGCTGTTATTTTAATAGAAACTGTGTATAACCGCAGCTTAGACCGCCATCTAGTGTTCAAAATAAAGAAACACGTGCTTGTTTACAGCTCAAAAAGATCAAAGCATAACTCTCCGTGAGTCTCAGTGCAAGACTGTGGGAGTTTTTCATCTGTTTATCATCCAGCAAGTAAAGGTGTGTTTGAGATTTACATAATGGATGATAGTATAGTATGCAATATCCTGCTCAATGTAAAAACTGTCATTTGATGTGCATGTGAAGGTTACACAAAGGATGTTAGTTATATTTTAACATTTCTTGGAGGATAATGCAGATAAATACTACAGTGACACTTAAGCTCTTTGTGATTCTGATCTGTACTTTATAAAGTCCAGAGTCTGTGGTTCTGGTGTTTGTGGTGGTCATGATGTAAAATTGAACCTACAAACTGAACACACCATTCTCACCTACAAGATCTCTTTCCATCCAACAGATCAAACCACAGAAAAAAAAGAACAAAAAAGAAAAGAAAAAAAAAGTAAAAGAAAAAAAAACTGCAGTAGGTTTCAATTTAACTCACAAGCAAAACATAAGTAAAACTGATAATTTGAGATCATACATGGTTTTAACTTTGTACGCTATCCATTTACTAAAAAAAAAAAAACAAAAACAAAGAAAGAGTTTGACTCTAGTTTACCATGAACAGTTTTTTAGTTTAACAGCATTCAACAATGCTGAATCGAAAGATCAAACTACAGTACATTTAAAAAGAGAGAGAGAGAGAGAGAGAGAGAGAGAGAGAGAGTTCAAACTACAGTACATTTAGAGAGAGAGAGAGAGATAGATTTGGATTGAGAGAGAGAAATAGGTAAAACCGGTATTTTGAGATAACATGGTTTCAACTTTGTGTTTATCCATTTACTAAAATTAAAAAAATGAAGAAGAAAAAAAAAATCTATTCAACATTTTAAAATCACTCGAGTTTGACTCTAGTTTACGATGCAATGTTCTGCATCCAGTATTCAACAATGTTTTTCTTAATTTATTTTGTTTTATTATGTTGTTCAATTCTTACTAAGAGGCAAAACAATATTTCAGTATTACATATGTAACTAGATAATATAGCATACATATACTCGTGTGTTTGCATTAGGAGGGTCAAACTCTGTGAGAGGAGGATTCACATCAGTTCTGTTGTGTTTGTGTAGATCAGTTGTGCTTTCAGTCTTATTAGATCAGACTTTTCACTGAACAGCTGAAAATGTTTCTTGTTTTGTTCTATTTATGCTGCTGGCATCTGATCGGTAAGTTATACATTTGTGTCATTTATTAACATTTCAGAGTAATAAACTCCTACTGCAGTTTAAAATGAATTAACTGAATTATAATGAATAATTCTGCCCGAATAGGTTGAGGCTGCAGTACAGTCTGGTGTTTGCTAGATTCATCTCTGTGCGTCTCTGTCTCTCAAAAACCAAACCATCTCTCTATCAAGAGTAGGCTAATAACCAACTTAAATACAGATACTTCTAGGCCTACATGTTTGCGTCCTTATCTTTTGCTGGTTTGCATGACACATGACATATTTTTTTTAAACTGCACATAAACCTCTAAAATGACAACGCAGTAACAAATGTGTGAGGTAGCTAAATGAGTTTATGAATTCAACTTTTCTTCGTCCTCTTAAATATGTGACTTAATCCATATTTCTAAACTGTGTAGGAACCATTACTGTTTTAATTTAGATATTTAAGTATTTATCGGATCACGAAAGGTCCCCAAGCTGGGTCTTATCAAATATAACCGGATGAAGTTCTGATTCAATCTCCGACTACTTCCGGTTTTATCCGAATACAGGTACAGATACGAATAATTTTGTGATTGTTACAGATGCAAATACAGATACAAATACTGGCTTCGCTTCACACCCCTAGTGAGAACATTTGTTCTGTGCCTCTTGTTTTATTTACATAAATCACTGCTCATCATCACACTAAACACCAAAAATAACATTGTTCTGTAGATTTACCCAGGTTTCTAATCATTCTCTCATGTTTTTTTTTTTTTTTTTTTTTTTTTTTTTTTTTCAGTTCGTCTTCCTGTTCCTGTCAGCAGCATTAACTCTTCACAATGCTCTTCATCATCATCATCTTCATCACAGCAGAATTGTTCATTGTTGTGTTCAGTGGTGAATGTGGGTCATGTGACTCTCTCCTGATCATATTTGTGGAAGTGAATCGTGACACAAACAAATGTGGTCTCTGAGGACCCAGAAAAAGAATTACTGTTGCTCATCAGGCTAGAAAAGGTTACAAAACCATCTCTCCAAACAAATGTGGATCCACAGTCAGAAAGACTGTGTACAAATGAAGCAAATTCAAGACCACTTTGTGTCCATTTTTTTTGATGCTCAAACGTGTATGTGCCCATCTCTCAGCGCACTGATCACTATAACATCATATTTTTGCTAGAACACATATTTATAGTTGTCAAAAAAAATGTACAGCGAGTGTTTTAAAACGGATGCTTGCTGAAGAAGGGCGTTTTGGAGAAATTTGTGAGGATCAGTCATAATAATGTACATATATTACACAACTATAACACTATAATACAAATGTTTATTTTTTTGTGAACAGAAAAGGGGCCTTGCGGGATTGATTTGGAGAGAAAGGGGCCTTGGAGTAAAAAAGGTTGAGAACCACTACATAAGGATATAGCCTATAAGTTAACAATGATCTGATAAGTGGAGATAACAGATTTCTTTTCAAACTGATTATAAATTAAACTTGAATGAAACTGCAAAGAGTTTCTATGGATTTTTTTTTTTATTTTTATACATCCACATGAAGCCAGAGCTTTCCCTATCCAATCTTTTTTTTTTCCTCTCAAGAAATATCTGCATCCACACGAAACCACTAAACCAACACAAAATGATGTAGTATACATGTCAGACCAGCATGTGGCGCTGTAATTCTGCCACAGAGATACACCAAAAATGGAGAAGAAGACTTGATATGTGCATAAACCTTGTGTACGGTACACGAATGAACATGGAACAATACATTTATTAATCTGTGTTAATGTTAATAGAAAGACAATAGTTCAGAGTTTGTTCATGTTTTTTGTTGCTGTTACGTGACGTACCAGTGTCTGACTAGGGACGAGACAAGGGCTGATGATGTCATTGTTTCAGAATATATACGGATTCGCTGTCCATACGAAAACACAAGGGCAGCGTTTTCAGATTTATCCACTCTGGGACCCGGTTTCAAAAAATATTGGTTTCACTCTCCCAAAACGCCAGAACTGTGTGGACGAAACGCCTATACAATACAGAATTTATGCGTATACAGCTAAACGTGTCTCCGTGTGGACGGGGCCTAAGTCAAATGACAAATAATTTACACAGGTTATGAACTACAGTATGAGATCTAAAAGGATTTGTTATCCTATCATCTGGTGGATATTATTAGTATTTCAAACTTCAAGAAGCTGCTGTAAAGTTGTTTTTATATATTTTTATATTCAACATTAAATGATGTGTCATCGCAAAATAGGGGCAGTGTATCACTCCAGTTTGCCCTAATAGGTCTACTGAGGATGCTGTCTCCCATTCCTGCACGAAACTCTCACCCACACTGACAGAAATAAAGGGAACTATGTGAGGCTGCTGTTTATAGATTATAGCTCAGCCTTTAACACTAAAGTCCCCCACAATCTGGTCTCCAAGCTCAGAAACCTAGGACTGAATGCCCCCCTCTGTGACTGGGTTCTTGATTTTCTATCATGCAGAGTACAAGTGATTGGGCTCTTTTTTTTCTTTTTTGTTTGTTTTCTTGATTTTCTATCATATGGCTGTGTGTCCACTCACACCTCCACTTCTGTCATCAAGTTTGCAGATGATATAGTGGTGATGGGCCTCATCTCCAACAACAATGAGGCTGCCTACCTTGATGAGGTAGAGAGTCTGACATCATGGTGCCAAACAAACTGTGTCTTTCTGAATGTCAGCAAAACCAAGGAGCTGGTTGTGGACTGTAGGAGGAGGCAGCAGCGGATCTACACCCCACTCATCATTAACGGAACCCCAGTGGAGAGAGTGAGCAGCTTCAAATACCTTGGTGTACACATTTCCGAGGACCTGACTTGGACTAACCACATTCAAGCTCAAGTTAAAAAAGCCAGACAGCGACTCTACCATCTGAGGCTCCTGAGAAAAATTCAAGGTTTCCCCTAGAATCCTGAAAACTTTCTTTATTGGGACTATAGAAAGTATATTGACTGAGTGCATCTCATCGTGGTATGGAAACAGCTCAGCCCAGGATCGTAAAGCCCTGCAAAAGAGTAGTGCGCTCCGCTGGACATTGCAAACATCCACTACTAAACACTTTAAAGACTTTGGTAGTGTACGGTTACCCAATAACTCTCTGCACACTGCACTTTTTTATGACAACCTAACTATGCAACTCATCTGCACATTGTTTACCTCTCTGCAGATCATCTGTATAGCAGTTCTTGTAGCATCGCTACACATCATCTGGGTAGTAATTTAATATATTGTGTATATTTTGATTTTCTATCATGCAGAGTACATTATTTGTATTTAATTTTCTCTCTTTTTTTTGCACAGTCTAAAAAGAGTATGCCAGACCTACATTTCACTGCTTGTTGACAAATAAAATCTTGAATCTTGAATCTTGTATGATGCATCTCCTTCAGATTATGCACCGAAACATGGTATTTTTTATTGTTGTTTTAAGTTTAAAAGATGAAAACTCAAAATGGCGAACCAAACAATAGCAATCAGAGTAACAACATTTAACACAGCATTTATTGTTAATACATCCAGTTAAAGGCACTGACTACTGTCAGGAAAGTGTTTCACCAACTTCAAAATAAATCAATGTATTTTCAAGCTCATTAAAGAATGATTTTGGTTCTGGTTTAGCTCAACATATCAAAAGCCATGCTATTCATTCTTAAATTAGGAAACATTTACAGTACTTTCAAAATAAACTAAGATAAACAGCCAGTTCCTCCTCCTCAAAGCAATAATATTTGGATCAGGTGGCTAGTTCATCATTATCCTGTAAGAAAACAGATTCACAAATGAGAGACCTGGAGACTTGGAGTTGTCTTTTTCCTATTGTTAATTTCTTCAATGTACAAATTTCCTGTACTTCAGTAAAATAAAATTAAAGTAGTCTATTAATGATTTCAATTCCATTTATACAATTCTTGAAATGTATTACTCTCTGACAGAAGTTGCATTGTTTTATATCAACTGTTATTTAGTTCATTTGAGAGTTGTTTATGTTTTTGGTCCTTGTAATGCTTCACAATTCAAATTTTATAGTGCAAATGCAAAAAAAAATTTTTTTTTTTAAATTTACTTTTCAGTTACTTCATAAATTAACAATTGCCCTTTTCAATTTAACATTTGCTAAATTGTGATTCCAGAAAAGATCACTTGAATAAATAACTTGTCTTTTTTTTTTTTTTAATCTTATAATTTGTGCTGTGGGCTGTACCATTAGCGCGGGGGTGTGGCCGCGGACTGTTTCACAAACGCTTAACGTGGTTTAGTGTATCCTACTAAAACAGTGAAACTGGAGGACACACCTTATTAATAATAAACATATAGGCTACTATTTACATACAAGCACAATAGCTCCGAATATGAAAGCAATTTGTACTAAATTGCATGTTAAGTGTTTTTTGCCCCATTGAAAACCTAAAGAAAATACGTGGCTCATTGGATGAAGACAGTGGTATAAATTAAAAAGCTCAAGCTCTGTATATTTATTAATATAATGTATTAATAAAGAACAGGCTACTAGGTACAGCACAGGAAAGCAGATGAGAGTATGAACGCAACAGGCTGAAATGTTATCCTAATGGTACAGCCCACAGCGCAAATTCTAAGCTAAAAAAAAAGTGGAAAAATTGAAAATTGTTTAGATTTTATTTATTCAAATTATCATTTCTGATGTCACATGTTAATAAAAGTACAATTTAAAAAAGTAAAGAAAATGGCAAAAATGGCGAAAAAATGGCAATTTTAATGTCTGTTTTCGTTTTTGCATTTTTGCATCTGCACCATATTGTCTGAAAATTGAATTGTGAAGCGTTTTTGATTCACCACTAAATATATGCTTCTGTGATGTAAAAAATAAAGGATAAAAAGATGACTATTCACAACTTACATTTATGTTATTGGTAGAACACAAAACCGAAACCACCACCACCACACAAAGCATTCAGCACAACACAAGCAATAATGATTCCTGCTATAGCACCTGCAGACAACCCTGACACTGGAACAGAACATGAGAGACAGTCATTATTACTAAAGAATGACCGATAATCCATCCTGTATTTATCAAATATATTTGAACGATATTATATGATTTTGATTTAACTGATAAATGGCAGCATCTGTTTTAGGAACAGCAGTTAAAACAGCATTACATCACTGCGAGCACTAGAGCAATTAATGTAAGTAATATTATGCATTTTCATTTTAATAACATCATTCAAAATGTCCAAGCTCCCTTTCTTAAATGGTCCACAACACAAAAGTTATTGGGTTGATTTAGAAATAATTAAATGTTTTATGTTTTTTTTTTTTTAATCCTCAAAGGAACATGCATTGAATGTCTGAATTATATACTCACCATCGATAGTAGCAGTGATCCCGAAATTCCTAACGATGCTGAATCTGCTGCTGATGATCTGTAGTTTATAATCTCCAGAGTCTGTGGTTCTGGTTTTTGTGATGGTCAGAGATCCAGTCTGATGATCCAGCTTCAGTCTGTCTCTGAATCTCTCTTTACACTTATCATCTGTACAGATCTTACTCTGATCTCCAGTGATTTCAGCAATGAGAATGTCATTAAAATACCATTTCACTGTATCATTTGGGTTTTTTATTTTACCAGGATCTAAAGTGACAGATTTTCCCTCTTTCACTGACTTTCTCTTAATTTCATGTAGTTCAGCAGCAGGAACATCTGAAACACAAACCAACAGCTGCTGGAGGATCTTTAATGGAAAAACAAAACTACACAACATGAAAGAATTGTAAACATGAATGCAGTTGCACAAACTCTTTCTTGACTTTTGATCCAGAAAGAAACATTTTGGTTTGTGCTAAACACCTATTACATTCATATGCTATATCAAAATCCTTATAAACAGATTACCAGCTGATCAGAGATGGTAAGATTAGACACTGTCATATTATTTTTCTTGTGAAAAAAAAAAATAAACTGATAAAACAAGCAGCTTGAAGATGGAAATAGTTTATTTTATATGTGAATGAATATACATGCAAAGAGAATAATTATGAGAATCATTGTATAAAAAAAATTAAAATAAAATAAAAACATATGAAAACTGCATTTAAACATTCATTAATGACTCACCATTGACAGTAACATTGAAGATTTTTTCACTGCTGCTGTTGATCTGTAGTTTATAAAGTCCAGAGTCTGTGTTTGTGATGTTTGTGATGGTCAGAGATCCAGTCTGATTCACCTTCAGTCTATTTCCGAATCTTTCTTCACCCTGTTTATCTGTATAGATCTTAGTGTGATTTCCAACAATTTCAGCAATTTGAGTGTAATTGAAATACCATTTAATATCTTCTTGTTTATTTGTTTCAGCATAAATCAGAGTGACTGTATCTCCCTCCATCACTGACACTGACACTTCATCTGAACCAACAACAGACAGACCTGAAGAAAAAAAAAAAAAACATGAGCCAAATGTACATTTATTCATCATTTTCATATTGCAACACATGCAAACAAACAGCAGAACATCACTGATTCACACATTCACTCATCAGACAAAAAGACTTATACTTATACTTAGTCTTATACTGTTGTCATCCTAACAATAACCCATCACGAGCCCTATTTCTATATTTAAGCAATCCTTAAGAAGTAAAGCTCTTACCATTGTTGAGAAAAAGCAAGCTCACTGCCAGCAATTTAAAGAGTTGCTTCATTTTCACCACTTTTCCCTTCACAATGGAGATTCTGATTCACAAAAGTGTTCTGTTCTTCTGCTCAGATGGTGACGCAGTTATTTAACTAGTTAAAAGTGAAACTAATAATATGTAGCCCCTATGGAATTTATACTGATGATGTACAGAAGTGAACCTGCCTGTTATTGACTAAAATAACAACTACTATACTTTAACCTTGAACAAGAACCACCTGAGTGAAGCATGAGGGCATAGCAAAACAAAAATATGGAGGTCACAGGTAAAAAAAAAAAAAAAAAAAAAAAACTGACCCCTAATCAAAATGGAAGAGATAAATACCTACAAAAGTAATGAATAAATTAATTGTGCAATAAACAAAAAATAAATAAATTAATTAATTAATTAAAAAACCTGGTGTTGGATAGAGCTCACTTTTGTCAGTCAATTCATCACAGTAGCCCACTGCGTCATCCACTTGATTCTCAGTAAACACAGAGAGATCCAAAACATTACCAGATGGTGACAGGGTGAGGGCTGAAATCAATCACTGAACAGGGAAATGTTCAAACATATGCAACCATGAACAAGTGTGGAAGAACAACTGCAGAAATTATATTCAACAACTGCATGGCACACTTGTACTGAACTCAGAAAGAATATCATGATCAGCAGTCGACAGGAAGTTGTTGTCCAAAACATTTCTTCATTCAATCATTTAAAAAAGTCAGACAATAATCCCATGAAACTCATTCTGTATTCCATGTGTTCTGAAGGCATGGTCAGGGGCGCTGTAACCGGGGAAATGTAGGATGATTAAAAATGTCTCTGGGTTACGTATGTAACCCTGGTTCCTCGAGGGAACGAGACGCTGTGTCGAAACGCTTTGGGGAACACGCTTAGCGTGAGTGACTCTGAATATCGTGTGTAATCTGTCTCATGGAAGAGTGTGACGTCACGGGCGGGGTGACGTAAGCGACCAGGAAGCTATAAAGGCACATGCCGCGCAGCTGGCATCAGCTTCGAGTACCAGCAAGCGCCGGCAGGGGTGCCGGGGGTATGGCTCCGAGACGCAGTGTCTCGTTCCCTCGACCACCGAGGAACCAGGGTTAGACGTTCCTCTTCAGGAACTCGAGCTGCGTCGAAACGCTTTGGGGAATGAGTACCAATGCTGCCAGACTACCAAACCCCTGCCTAGTGTGTATCCGAAGAGCACAGCTTAGGACGAGAGGACAGAAGCGCCTGGAGTAACTTTGCTGGAGTAATCTTGCAACTGTAGAGGGCGTGGACCACCCCGCAGCGTTGCAGATGTCCAGCATGGATACACCTGCTAAGAAGGCCTTGGAGGCTGCCATACCCCGTGTGGAGTGAGCCTTGGCTCCCAACAGCGGGGGAGGACCAGAGGACTCATAGGATACGTTGAAAGCCTCGACTATCCAACAACTAAGAGTCTGCTTAGATGCAGGAAAGCCCCTTTTGGGGGGACCGTAGCACACCGCAGTTGGTCCATCTTTCTCCACAGGGCAGCTCTGTGGACGTATGTGTCTAGCGCTTGAGCTGGATACATACAATTAGCTTCTTCTGGTCTGACTCCCGGAAGGGAGGAGGGCAGAATGCCTGCAGTACTATTGGTTGTGGTGTGACAGAGGGAACTTAGGAACCCAACCTGCTCGAGGGTATAGAAGTGCTTTGGCCATGCCGGGCACAAAGTGAAAAAGGCCGCAATGACCGCCACATAAACCTTTAAGGTGGAGAATGGGGTCAACCCTGCAGAGAACCTGGCTTGTAGAAACTCCAGAACTGTACCAACTGGGCAGTCAACCCTGCAGAGAACCATAGCTGGGTCAAGCTGGCATGCTCTGCACCATGAGGTGAAGAGTTTCCACCTCAGGGCGTACAGTTTCCTCGTTGAGGGAGCTCTGGATTGGAGGAGGGTCTCAACAACCTCGGTTGAGAGACCGGATGCTAATAGTTGTGCCCCCTCAGGGGCCACACCCACAGTTTCCCCAACTCCAGGTTGAGGGTGAATTATCGTGCCCTGCGCCTGTGAGAGTAGGTCTGTCCTGATCGGTATCTCCCGTGGAGAGCCGTCGAGGAGCGAGACCAGATCTGAGAACCCTACTCGGCCCGGCCAGAATGGGGCAACTAATAACAGCCGAACCCCATCCCAGCGTACTCTCACCAGAACTCCCGGGAGCAGAGCGATAGGGGAAAGGCGTACAGACGAAGCCTCGGCCAGGTCTGTACCATAGCGTCCAGTCAAAGAGGAGCTGGATGAACTAGAGAGAACCAGAGGGGACATTGCGATGTCTCTTGAGTCGCAAAGAGGTCCAAAAACTCTCCATATCTGCTTCACCACCTCAGGGTGAAGCCTCCATTCCCCGGGCCTCGGCCCCTGTCTCAACAGTGTCTGCTCCAACATTCAACCTCCCAGGAAAATATACTGGTCTGAGCTAGAGGAGTTTATCCTGGGACCACAGAAGAATTTGGTGTGCCAGCTTGTACAAGGGGCACAAACGCAGACCTCCCTGCTGGTTGATATAAGAGACCACCGCTGTGTTGTCGGTGCGCACCAACACATGCTGACCTCTCAGGTCTGGGAGGAATATTTTAATGCTTGTTACACAGCTAGCATCTCTAGACAACTGATATGCCATGTAGGATGGCGACCGCTCCACAGACCGCGGGCAGGGTGGCCACTCATGACCGCACCCCAACCAGTGAGGGATGCATCCATCGCTAGTCTTACACGGCGACCAGGAGCTCCCAGCACCGGGCCCTGATTCAAGAACCAAGGTTTCTTCCACATGTCTAAGGCACGGAGGCAGCGCCGCGTGACCTTGATAGTTTGAAGTGGATTGCCCCCTTCTTTGACTCTCTCGACTGAGATGAGGATCGTTTCGATACGAGCAGGGGACAATTGTGCCTGCATCGCGGTCAAATCCCATACTACGCCTAGATATGTGGTTCTCTGAACTGGAGAAAGTACACTCTTCTTGGTGTTCAGTCTCAAACCCAGCTCCCCCATGTTGGGCGAGAACGACATCTCGATGTCGAACCGCCGTCTGCTCTGATTGAGCTAAAATCAACCAATCGTTGATATAATTTAATATGCGGATGCCCCGCAGTTGCAGTGGAGCCATTTGAGCAGCATCCACGCACTTCGTAAACGTGCTGGGTGAGAGTACAAGGCTGGATGGAAGTACTCAATATTGGTACACTTCGCCCCCGAAAGCGAACCTCAGAAACTTCCTGTGTTGTGGAAGGATGGAGACATGGAAGTATGCGTCTATGAGATCTGTCGTAACAAACCAGTCCTCAGACCTGATTTGTGGTACAACATGCTTTAGACTAAGCAGTTTGAACTTCAGCCTCATAACTGAGTGATTTAACTGATGTAGATCTATGATCGGACGCAACCCCCTCATCCTTCTTTGGAACTTGTGAAATACCGGCTGTAAAACCCCGGATTCCCTGTCTTGAGGAGAGACCACCTCGATGGCCTCCTTCCCTAATAGGGTATTCACTTTTTGTTCCGTAACCAGAGCCTACTCGGGTCCGACCAACGTCGGAATAACCCCATTGAATTTCGGCGGTAAGAGCCGAACTGAATGCAATAGCCTTATTGCCATATGCAGGACCTATTGAGATACATTTGGCAGTCATTTAAATGCAGATGTCTCATCTTAGCTTTGCTCTTTGACTATAGCTTACTCTTTGAGAAGCTAATAGTGACAAACAACAATAAATAAGACTGACAATACAGAATGACATGCACACACAGAGCGCTTGCTAAAAGACGCGAAGCTGATGCCAGCTGAGCTGCATGTGCCTTTATAGCTTCCTGGTCGCTTACGTCACCCCGCCCGTGACGTCACACTCTTCCATTAGACAGATTACACACGATATTCAGAGTCGCTCACGCTAAGCGCGTTCCCCAAAGCGTTTCGACGCAGCTCGAGTTCCTGAAGAGGAACATAACACTTTGATGCACAATACGAGTCTAAAGTGACCAGACTGAGTTTATATTTTTATATCTTTGTAAGAAATTAATTTCATCATTCAGTATTCCAGGCATTCCTCAATTAACTTGTTTTTGGTCATCACAAATGCTTATTTTTTTCAATCATGGCTGAGGGTTTCTTTGCTGAATCTCTGAAAGAAATGCATTTTTTGATTTATTATTTTGGTTATTTGTTAAATATCCTGTTTTTGATTTCCACAAATCATTATGTTTATTTTTTTCCTTTCTAACTTTATAGACAAATACAGTTTAGGTATTTATGCATAAATTTTACACACACGTGGGTCAAAAATTACCCATATAGAAACCTATAGAAACATATTTACTGTCACAACTCAACATGGCTGCTTTTGTATATTTGGTGCATGCAAGAAAGATAACTGGAAATATCGGAATGTTAGGGTAAGGTTACCTTGACCTTGAAATCTATTACTAGTAAAAAAAGAGAAATATCCAATCCAATAGTATTATCTAGCTTGTTGTTGACATATTCTGGCTAGTTTATATTAGTTAGCTCAACAAAATAAAAGTTGAAATAGAACTTTATTATATTCAAACATATATTATATCCTATATATATATATATATATATATATATATATATATAAACATATATTTATATATATATATATATATATATATATGTGTGTGTGTGTGTGTGTGTGTGTGTGTGTGTGTGTGTTTGTGTGTGTGTGTGTGTGTGTGTGTGTCACAGGGTCAATCTGGAGTTTGGATGTAAATCCAGATCTCCTAGATGAAGACTCGTTTGGTGACACTGAAGACTTGTCTGATGAGTCCTCTGAAGAAGAAACTCAGACCCAGTCCAATAGATTGTTTATGTTTTTAATGTATCAAATAGCCTGGAATATTCAGTGTGAATAGCCTGTGTTTTGGGTTATGTGCTTGTTCAATGTGGTAATTTCTAAAATAAGAAGAAGAAGAAGAAGAAGAAGAAGAAGAAGAAGAAGAAGAAGAAGAAGAAGAAGAAGAAAATGACATGTTAACATTATTGTTTTTAAATTACAATAGCAAATCATGGTGGACGAGATGAAAGTTTTTATCACAGTTTTGGATTACAATCCTTGATTTGTTAAGCCGTGTTTAAAGTTATAGTGCAACTCACTCTAAATGTTTGGCTCTCATCTGACTGTTCATATAGGTCAGTTTTTCATTTTGTGCTTCTGCTGCTGTTCTTAATGTTATAATGTGCACATGTAAACAATTAAATCTACAGCTGACTTCAAACTTTGTAAACCAGTGTTTCCAGCTCGTCCATCTGTTCCAGTCATCATCAGTAACTCTTCACAATGTTCATCATCATCATCATCATCATCGTATTCATTGTTGTGTTCAGTGGTGAATGTGAGTGATGTTACTCTCTCCTTTTTTGTAATTATCTGCAGCTCTTTGTTCGTCACACACAAAAACTGCTTCTGTATTTGCAACATTTATTATTTTTGTACTGTTGTTCACACAGGTCAGATTTCTGAAGATGAGAGTAGCAATTGTTGTGTTTCATGACCCAACGTTCTACGACAGAAACACATAAATCAGTAAGATAATTTATTTCTAATTTATGTTGTGTGTGTTTCTATCATTTCATCTGTCAAGCTGGGTTTCCATCCAAAGTTGCGAATTTAACTGGAATATCGCATAAAACATTTGCGAACAAGCACTGTTTCCATCCAACAAGTCAAAGGGAACAAAATCGCCACTTCCTGATAAACTGGCACTATAAATTACTTAGAAATGTAGTAGAATATAATAATTTTTATATATAATAAATTACTTGCACCTCAGAGCGAGCAGACGAAACACAATGAATGCGGTCATTGCTTTCGGAGGTGGATGCTGCTGTTTGGGAGGCAATTATATAGGAATACTTTAATGACAGACTTTGCTCATGCATTTCTGAATGACCATAACAACATTTCAGATGCTGTGGAATGAGATCGGCCCACTGGTTAGTCAGGTTTTGCAGTCCCATAGCGCACAAAGTCACATGACTTTTTTGATGCACTTGAAGGAATTTATTCGCAAAATGCATTTCCATCTCCCATTATTTGCATCAACCCTTTTTCACACATGTCAAAACACACCTCAAGCAAGTGTAAAACTTTTTTTGTGAATTAAGGGATTTTTATTCGAAATTTGGCATTTCATGCCTACTTCAAAATGCGCATTAAAATAGGGTGATGGAAACATAAGCTTCTGAGAGTCAAGATGTAGATCAGTGTGCTCTTCAGTTTTTTTCTGCATAATAATGATCTATCACATAGTGAGTATAGCAAAATAAAGCGAACTGTGACATATTATCCCCAAAAATTATTCATACAGTGAACTACTAGTGAAATTGATAAAAACAAAAACAACAACATATATATAAAAAATAATAATAATAATAATAATAATAATAATAATAATAATAATAATAAAATGGGACCAAAAAGTATTCAGGCACTTTGACCTGACCATGTTTTGCTTATGTGTTTTTTTTCCTGAATTGCTAATGCAACCTTTTTACACCACAGACTGAACAAAATTAAGCATTGCTTGGTAACTGGTCAACAAAATATTGATAGTTGCATAAATATTATCATACTAACAATTGTCTAAAGTTTTGGTTGATTGTAATCCAATACATAGGCTACCTTTCTTTTAAAGTTATCTGACATTATCAAGATGAATTTATTCTGACAGTTTAACTCTGAGTTATAACTGAGTTATTGTCCTATTTTATTATCATTTTCTATAGCAAATAAACTGTGATAATGTGAGAAATGTTGAAGGTGTCTGAATAAATTTTGGTTTGACTGTATATTTAATTTTTACAGCGAAGACTATGCGGTGCTATTTTACATTTAATTATTCTGTTTCTATACCTTAAACATTGTGTAAATAGC
The DNA here is from genome assembly GCF_018340385.1 of Cyprinus carpio. Classification (NCBI taxonomy): domain Eukaryota; kingdom Metazoa; phylum Chordata; class Actinopteri; order Cypriniformes; family Cyprinidae; genus Cyprinus; species Cyprinus carpio. Next base: position 9,548,867 of record NC_056618.1, on the reverse strand, counting down.
GCAAACAAACATACAAATTAAACTATTTCAAACAGGGCCCACTGGTACAATCTGCACTGGGGCCCCGCAAGTCCCAGCTACGGCCCTGTTTCTGCCTGTAGGCTGGTAGAAGATGAACTAAACAGTGATCAGAGAGTTCCAGTGCTGCTCGGGGGACAGAGTGGTATGCATCCTTTAAAACAGTGTAGCAGAGGTCTAGTATATTGCTGTCTCTGGTGGGGCATTTAATGTTCTGTCTATATTTAGGCAGTTCAGGGGTGAGATTAGCTTTATTAAAATCACTGAGAATGATAATAAAAGAGTCCGGATAACTTCTGTGTGGGTGATCTGATCGGCCAACAGTTTTTGGTTTTCTGTGTCATAGTTCTTCTGATTTATTTGCTAGGGAGCAGAGATTCGCCAGATGAATGCTCGGCTAAAAATCCACGCAATGAAAGAGTCCGGATAATGTTGCTCCGTGTGTGTGATCTGATCGGCCAACAGTTCTATTTGGGATTTAATTTATTTGGTGTTCTAATACTGATGTCCAGGAGTTCGTTCCTAGTAAAGCTGATCGGGAAAAATATTGTTTAAGACAGGACAAACAAACAAAAAGAGTACAAGTAGCCTACCAAGGACCGATATACCATGTTTGACATCTGCGGTGCCAACCGGAAGTAGATAATTACACTATAGTTTGAGACAACAGACACTGCTCGTCATCACACTAAACATTTACTCAACACATAGAACCAAAAAATAATGTTGTTCATATTTACCTGTATTTCTGATTATTCTCTCAAGTTTTTCAGCTCGTCTGCCTGTTCAGGTCATCATCAGTAACTCACAAATTATGTTTTATTAACAAGGTTCGGGAGGAACGTGTCAGATACTTAGCCTAATCAACACCGGTGGAGCACAATCAAGTTAATCAACACCACAGTATAAATACAGCTGACTTACCTCTATCCATTGATGGTTTATCAGCATTTGGTTTGCACCTTTTGCCATTATATGTCAGACTCAGCTTCTCCCATTTAGACGACAAGGTCTATACTGTTTTTTTTTATTCTTTTTTTTTTTTTTTTTTTTTTTTGTTCTCCGGCCAATCTGCTGGGACAAGGATTGTTCCTTCTCTGCCAAACACCGCCGCCGAGCGCCAGGCTTCATTGCAGCCGCTGCTGTCTGCCCGACCAGCCACATGCTCTCCATGACGCTGAGGCTTAACCTTGCCTCTACCGGAGTCACTTCCAATTTTTCCCCCCGCATCCTCTTATCTTTCTGCTCTGCCTACAGTTACTCCAATCGGGAAGTTGATAGTATTTAAGCATGTGGCAAACGCTGAGTAATTCTGATGCTCCATCCTCTCGAAAGGTAAACAAAGCGGATCTGTATGAACTATGTTATTCGTCTCCCTGAAATCAGCCAAACCTAACTTCTAAATCCACAACAGCAGGGCGGCCAAAATATCAAGCAAGCTTGCAAGGCCCTGAACTCGCCTCGCTCAACACCTCCATTGCCCTGAGGCGCACAAGACCCGGTTCTCCTTAAGTGCCGCAACGTCATATGCAGCCAGGCCTCAAGCTATTGCGCTAGCAGCACAGGCCGTGTTGCAAATAAATTTTTAGGTAAAGTCGCTAAAAGGTGTCGTTGGTTGCTGAAAGTTGTTAATCGACGTCGTGACACAAAAGAATCTTGATGTTATTTTTAGCCATGTCGCAGCGGCGTAGAATACAAATAAATGTATCAGATTTTATTAATTTCCGCTAGCATTTTTCCCGTATTTTAAATTACACTTCACTCAGATAAATTGATGAAAAAGATTGATTTGTGAGAAAATGAATTCAGCTATGTACCTAAATGATTAACGATTATAAGCACATAAGGTTTATCACAAAGGAAACAATCAAACAATCAACAAGTGCAACTAGCAACCTAATTCACATGTGACATGAGTATTACTAGGCACCTTTCTCCAAGTCTCTAGCCAATGTGCTGCATCAGCTAGCTTTTCAATGCTTTCTTCTTCGTGTGATTAAGAGAAAAATCTTTTTATCATCTAGTTACTTTTAAAAGTTGCCAAAGAAAAAAAAATATATTGACCTAATCAAACGATAGCCTTTAAAATGACCTAAAATACATATATAATAGCAATGAGGCCGTGGTGATTGGTTTAAATGAAATATGAAAAGCAATCAACGATACTGTCCTACTGAACAAAACTTAACACATTTTGTTTTAAACAATATAATGTACATGCGCATTTTATAACGCCTTCAAGGGCACCAACGTCCCGAACAATTGTTTCTTCATGTCACTATGCAATCTAATCCTCGTTTGGCTAAACATTTAATTCAAATGTACATAATCTTTATTACTGGACAATTCTTTATGACAGAAATGCTACAGCAATCATAAATCCTCGAATGTCATCAAAAGTTGCCATTTATGAGTTTATCATGCCATTTCAATGAAAATCTGTTCAGCTTTTCCCCATAGGCGGTGTGAATTAAACAAGGGTTCATGATCAGCCCTTTTGATGCCCTGCCTTCTCAGTTTTGCATGAGCCCATTGGAGTGGCTAGTCTGAAAATTCTGGGGTAAGAAACTCCTTATCGATCTGTCAGCTCCACATAACTCACTGTTTCAAGCATAATCACCTCAATCGCTCTTGATGAATTCTCTCTCTCAACTGTAGGACATCGATCATGCAATCAATATGAAGAGAGGAAAAAAAATAAGTCTTAGCACTTGGCTGGCAAATGTCGACATCACCTCAGCTTTCAAAGCTATGCCTATGCAACCACGTCACGATTTCCGATGTTATCGGAAGCATCTTATTGGATTTGTTAAACAATTACAGCTCAAATTATTCTGAGTATTGAACTCCCCGTCAGGTGCCACAAGAGCAAATATTTCTCTTTCAACTACCGATGAGGCTCACCCATCTGATGCAGTGAGTATTGAATTCCTGTCAGATGCCACAAGAGCCTCCTGGTCAAGCATACCTTACCTTTTCTGTCTAACTCCCGGCTAAGTTTACCCATCCATTGCAGTGAGTATCAAACTCTCGTCAGATGCTGCAATAGCTTTCCAGGTCGAGTGAATGTTTTTCTTTCAACTAACAGAGTTGCTTACCAGTCTGTGCAGTGAGTATTGAACTCCTGTTGGACGCCGGCGAGAGCCTCCTGGCTAAACAATCTTACCAGTTCCATTCTACAGTCAGCAAGGCTTACCCGTTCGATGTGGTGTGCTCCTGTCGGATGTCGGCGAGAGCCTCCTGGCCAAACAACTTTACCTTCTGTCTTACGGTTGGCAAGGCTTACCCATTTGATGCTGTGAATATTGAGCTCCCGTCGGATCTTACGGTTGGCGAGGCTTACCTATTCGATGCTGTGAATATTGAGCTCCCGTCGGAAGTCGGCAAAAGCCACCCGGCAAGTTAGCCTGGATTTTTCTTCTCCTGACGAGGCTTACCCTTTTGATGTTCTGAGCATGATACCCCATCAGGTGCCGCGAGAGCCCTCCCAGTCGGGTTTTCCTTTTCTCTTTCCCTGCCTGGCGAGTCTGATGCGTGTGCTCCCATCAGATGTCGGCGAGAGTTCCCCAGTTGGGTTTCTATACTTGCCACCGGCAAGCGAGTCTCATCCATCCGATGCCGTGAGTTCTGATCTCCTGTCGGTTGTCGCAAGAGTCCTCCTTGTCGGTCAGCCCAAAGCCTTTTTATCTGCCAAACTGAGAGGACCCACAAGTCCATTGTCCTGAGTCTTGATCTCCAGTCAGAGGCTTCATGGGCCCTCTCGGTCAGGCATTTTGCCCTTTGCCCACTGATTATCAGGGGCCTGTCAGCCAGTAGGGACTGTACGCAGACACCATGACCTATTACAGTCGAGGCAACTCGGGCCCCCCTGGTCGGGCTATACAATCCCGCTGCTCCTCCCCATCGGCCGGTAGGGCTCCCCGTTCCAATGCTGTGAGCTCCCGTTGAGCATCGGCTCAAGCCCTCCCAACCGGGCACCCCAAACCACGTAGTCCATTACCAGCAGCTGGTAGGGCTTACCCTTCCACCGTAGAAGTCGCTACCACCAGAGTACGAAGGATCTTCCGGCCTGCCAACCAGCTGACTTCTCAAAAAATTAGCCCCACCAGTACTCAATGCTATTTTATTTTATTTTTTTTTTTGGGGGGGGAGGGCATTCTTAGTCTGGCGGCTGTCCATTGCTCAATTGTTTTTTTTGGGGGTACTCTAGGTTCGGGCCATAAAAACACCTACAGCTGTGTGCTCAACAATCTCATCAGCAACCAGACTCAACATCTCAACATTACTCAGGGGGGGACTCAACATCTCAATTTGTCTGTATAATGATCTATAACACAGTAGCATAAGAGAATAACAGAAATTTTCTTTCTTTTTTTTTCAATGTAGCTTTAAAAGAAGTAAATTTACTGATACCTTTGTATTTTCTGTGTACAAGACTTTTGAGTAAAAACCAAATGTAGTTGATTTTTATTTATTGTGTCTTTTTGAATTTGTGAATGCTCAACCTTCCAATTCCTTGTGCATTATGGTTATAATTCAACTCATATAGTTACCCCCTCGCCCCCCCCACCCAAAAAAAATAAATAAATAAATAAATAAAACACTGATATCGTTATTTTATATATGCATACATATTTCTGCATAAATATGACCTAAAACATCATCAGATTTTCGCACAAGTCCTGACAACGGGAACCCAATCAAAAAATAAGAGAAAAATATTTTCTTTGTCAATAATTTATTGAGAAAAATGATCCAGTGTTTCATATCTGTGCATTGCAAAAGTATGTAAATATCTAGGATTAGCTATTAATTTGAATGAAAAATTATTGTCCATCTGTTCAGATGTGTTTTCAGTCAGTGAGATGACTATCAGGTGTCAGTGTGTGCCCTGTTTAAAAAAGCAGGATTCTAGCAAAGTCTGATCATATTTGTGGAAGTGAATCGTGACACAAACAAATGAGGTCTCTGAGGACCCAGAAAAAGAATTACTGTTGCTCATCAGGCTAGTAAAGGTTGCAAAACCATCTCTGAAAAGTTTGTAAATCCACAGTCAGAAAGATTTGTACAAATGGAACAAATTCAAGACCACTTTGTGTCCATTTTTATTGATGCTCAAACAAACCGTGTATGTGTGCTCTCAGCGCTCTGATCACTAAAGCATCATATTTCTGCTAGAACACATATTCACTAGTTGTCAAAAATAATGTACAGCGAGTGTTTTAAAATGGATGCTTTCTGAAGAAGCGTGTTTTTGAGAAATTTCTGACGATCAGTCATATAAATGTACATATATTACACAACTATAACACTATAATACAAAGGTTTTTGTGAACAGACAAGGGGCCTTGCGGTATTGATTCGGAGAGAAAGGGGCCTTGGAGTAAAAAAGGTTGAGAACCACTACATAAGGATATAGCCTATAAGTTAACAATGATCTGATAAGTGGAGATAACAGATTTCTTTTCAAACTGATTATACATTAAACTCGAATGAAACTGCAAAGAGTTTCTATGGATTTTTCTTTTTTATATAAGGCTACATCCACATGAAGCCAGAGCTTTCCCTATCCAATCTTTTTTTTTTCCTTGTCTCAAGAAATATCTGCATCCACACGAAACCACTAAACCAACACAAAATGATGTAGTATACAGTACATGCCAGACCAGCATGTGGCACTGTAATTCTGCCACAGAGATAAAAACGTAGAAGAAGACTTGATCTGTGCATAGACCTTCCGTGCGGTATATGAACGAACATGGAACAATACATTTATTAATCTATGTTAATGTTAGTTAATAAAAAGACAATCGTTCAGTGTTTGTTCATATTTTTTTGCTGTTACGTGACATAGCAGTGTCTGACTAGGGGCGAGACGTGGGCTGATGATGTCATCGTTTCAGAAAATATACGGATTCACTGTCCACGCGAAAACACAAGGACAGAGTTTTCAGATTGGTCCATGCAAATATATCGGTTTCACTTTCCCAAAATGCTGGATCTGTGTGGATGAAACTCCTGTACTATACAAAATGTATGCATATGCAGCGAAAAGTGTCTCTGTGTGGATGGGGCCTAAGTATGGTGATTTTGATGGGTTTTGAACTACAGTATGAAGTGTCTCTGTGTGGATGGGATCATTAGTATTTCAAACTTTAAAAAACTGCTGTAAAGTTGTTTTTATATATTTTTATATTTTACAATATTTATATATGTGTTGTTGGGGACGTTTTCGTCCACTAGGGAGTAAAGTTGAGTCTTATTTTGGCCACAACTTTCTCTGTGTTTCAGCTAATGGAATGATTTTTGGTGACAAATCTTATTTTGACACATATTTTGGGGAAAATGCTTTGAAAATTTTTAAAAACTCAACAATGCACTGTGGGCAAATTCACTACCCTTTTGTTATGCTCGGGATGAAAACATCCTCTAAATTAAACTGCTGTAAAAATGTATCAGATAAATATTTTTTTTCTAATTTTTTGCATAAAATCTATTAATCAACCTCAGTCCTGATCAAACTACTACCAAATGTTTAAAAAAAAATCCAAGATTTTAACTCTTTATTACCAAGTTCATAAATGATGTTACTGATTTGGGAAGAAAAAAAAACACACACAAAATGACATATTTTCAATATAATAAAAAGTGATTGTGGACTGGATATTTTTTTTACCTTTTATCACAGTCTTGGGCATGTCAAAGATTAGTAGCAACTTTGGCTTTGCTGCATTGTTAGTTTTTGTGCAGCGTTAGTTTTTTTTTTTTTCCCTAATTTGTTGTTCGTGGCTGTTTTTGCCCCATTGACTTTTAATTTTTTCTCCCTAATTTGTTGTTCGTGACCATGACACCATATAACCATGCATTCTTTATTGTTTGTTGTTTTCCCTTTTGGTAAGAGGTAAAATGTGTTATTTTTACAGTTGATCACTAGGTGGGACCATTAACCCTTTAGATAGGCCTGTGCAAAAAAAAGGCTTAGTTTCTGGCTTGTATATGGAGTTATATGGAGTATAACAGCAAATTATAGTGTTTGTGTGTGTGTGAGATTCTTGATTGTTGGTGGTTTTCCCTGTTGGGAAGAGGTAACATTTGTTATTTTTTTACAGTTAATCACTAGGTGGGACCATTAACCCTTTAGATAGGCCTGTGCAAAAAAAAACATAGTTTCTGGCTTGTATAGGGGGTAATATGGAGTATAACAACAAATTTTAGTGTGTGTGTGTGTGTGTGTGTGTGTGTGTGTGTGTGTGTGTGTGTGTGAGAGAGAGAGAGAGAGAGAGAGAGAGAGAGAGAGAGAGAGAAAGAGAGAGTGTGAGAGAGACCTTTGTGCACTTACCTTGATGTATCTGAAAAAATCTACATGGAGTAAACAATAAAAAAAGAAGTGTGTTTATGCACCTGCTGCCTTTTGATGGTGAAAAGTATGGATGGCCTTTGTGTGAAATGCTTGTCTTTTCTTAATGGTAAAGCCAGTTTAAAACCTTAAAATCCTGTAAAAAAAAAATCTACTTTGCATCAGATTTATGAACATAATGTATTATGAACCAAAATGCAATACCAACTTCAAATAAGCTGCTGCTCGCTTGAGGGGTCAAGCTGCATAATCATTTCTAAAACTTTGGTACAAGTCAAGCCCTTTCTCTTGTTGCTTGCTGCTCTTCTCACCATCAAATGACCAGCAGGATGGCGTGCAAGTGTTTAAATCCACGTACTTTGCTTTTGTTTAGTCCAGTGGGTCCCAAACTTTTTGCAGCATGCACCCCTTTCTAGTGTTTGACACCTGTCAAGCACCCCCCAACACCTTACTCTGGTTAAACTTCACATTTTTAATTGCAATAACTAAATACAAATATTCACTGTAGATTAAAAAACATAAAAAAAATCTGTTATAAATACAAAAGATTACTACCTTTTTTTAGTGAGATGGATGCACACAGATCATCAAAGTTCGGGGTAATGGACTGTAGATTAAAAAACATAAAAAAAATCTGTTATAAATACAAAAGATTACTACGTTTTGTTGATTATATGTTATGTTTCTCTGTTCCCGCCTCTTCACTCCGTTCATTATCATCTGAGTCTGTTTGATCGGGTTTTTCAATAGCCTATATTCAGCGCCGTGGTCGGTGCACATCTCCACAGAAGAGGCCGATGTAGATGGCTCATTCCTGTCCCTTGATTTCTTTAAAGTGCCCATTTTTAACCAGGTGTCCATTTTGATGAATGTAGTAAGTGAAAAAAATAAATGAACGAATTATCAGTTAGCGCCTAATATGAACAGGGCGGGGCTATTGTGACACAGACGTGCTTGTAAAATGAAATTAAATCATGAGTAATTTATAGCTTGTAATGTGAAATTTTATTTCTTAATAAAACTTTCGCATGTGAAGTTTACCTCAGTTAAATACGTAAAAATAATAAAGAGACAATCTTTTCCCCCGCCATTACAAACATTCTCTCGCGCACCCCCGATGGTCAGTCTGGTGCGCGCACCCCAGTTTGGGAACCACTGCCCTGGTCTATACTTATCACCACCATTAAAAGGCAGCAGGTGCATAAATACACTTTTGTTTACTCCATGTAGTTCTGAGAGAGAGAGGTGTACATTTTGATTTTCTCAAATACATCAAGGTAAGAGCGCAAAGGTCTCTCTCACACACACTCTCTCTCTCTCACACACACACACACACATACACACACACAATATAATATGCTGTTATACTCCATATAGCTTCATATACAAGTCAGAAACTAAGCTTTTTTTGCACAGGCCTATCTAAAGGGTTAATGGTCCCATCTAGTGATCAACTGTAAAAAATATCAAATGTTACCTCTTCCCAACAGGGAAAACCACCAACAATCAAGAATCTCACACACACACAAACACTATAATTTGCTGTTATACTCCATATAACTCCATATCAGCCAGAAACGAAGCCTTTTTTTGCACAGGCCTATCTAAAGGGTTAATGGTCTCACCTAGTGATCAACTGTAAAAATAACAAATTTTACTTCTTACCAAAAGGGAAAACCACAAACAATCAAGAATGCATGATTATATGGTGTCATGGCTTTGCAATCAAAAAATGTCGTTATAATGGAAGTCAATGGAGCAAAAACAGCCACGAACAACAAATGAGGGAGAAAAAAATAAAATCTAATGCTGCACAAAAACTAACAATGCATCAAAGTCAAAGTTGTTACTAATCTTTGACATCCCCAAGACTGTGATAAAAGGTAAAAAAAAAAATCCAGTCCACAATCACTTTTTATATTGAAAATATGTCATTTTGTGTGTGTTTTTTTTTTTTTCCAAATCAGTGACATCATTTATGAACTTGGTAATTAATGAGTTAAAATCTTGGATTTTTTTTTAAACATTTGGTAGTTTTGATCAGGGCTGAGGTTGATTAATAGATTTATGCAAAAAAATTAGAAAAAAATATGTATCTGATAAATTTTTACAGCAGTTTAATTTAGTGGATGTTTTCCTCCACGAACATAACGAAAGGGTAGTGAATTTGAACAATGCACAAGGGAAACTTCAAGAAGCTGCTGTAAAGTTGTTTTTATATATTTTTATATTTTACATTAAATGATGTGTCATTGCAAAATTTTTTTTATAACTGTTTTAAGTTAAAGGTGTCCTATGATGCTGCTCAAAAGAACATTATTTTGTGTATTTGGTGTAATGAAATGTGTTTATGCAGTGTAATGAAAAAAAAAAAAAAAAAGCACATGATTTTCCACAAACTGTACATTATTGTTTCTCCTATATGAAACGTGTCGATTTTTACAAAGCTCATTAGTCTGAAAAGTGAGGTGTGCTGTGATTGGCCAGCTATCCAGCGCGCTGTGATTAGCCGAATGCCTCAAGCATGTGACGGAAATGTTATGCCTCTTTACATACTGTGAAGCCCTGTCTGGCCGAAGTGACGAGACATAAACATAAATCCCATTATAAACGTGATATAAACATGATTTCTAGTTGTGTCTTATTTTGGAAAGCAAAAACAAAGTAGTTTCTCTTTCTCAACGAAACATACTTTGAAGTGAATAGAGTGAGCCGTGGCCGGAGGCCTAAAGTGAGCCGTGGGCATCTTGAGTGAGCGGAGGCCGGTGGCTTGAGAACAGCGCAGCTGGGAGATTTAAGACTTTAGTCTTTGCAACTTCACTTATCTTCTTTATTCACCAAGAGCTTGTAACACTCCAAAGAGAAAGGAAAAAATTAAATTGCATTATATGACCACTTTAAAAGATGAAAACAAAATGGCGAACCAAACAATAGCAATCAACATTTAACATAGCATTTATTGTTAATACATCCAGTTAAAGGCACTGAACATGATAACTACTGTCAGTAAAGTGTTTCACCAACTTCAAAATAAATCAATGTATTTTCAAGCTCATTAAAGAATGATGGTTCTGATTGGTTCTGGTTTAGCTCAACATATCAAAAGCCATGCTATTCACAGCTGATCCAGAAACATTCTTAAATTAGGATGCATTTACTTTCAAAATAACCTAAGATAAACAGCCAGTTCCTCCTCCTCAAAGCAATAATATTTGGATCAGGTGGCTAGCACATCATTATCCTGTAAGAAAACATATTCACAAATGAGAGACCAAGAGACCTGAAGTTGTTCTCCTATTGTTCATTTCTTAAATATTTGTGTTTCCTGAACAATCTCCTTTACTTCAGTAAAATAAAATTGAAGTAGCCTATAAATGATTTCAATTCCATTTATACAATTCTTAAAATGTATTACTCTCTGACAGAAGTTGCATTGTTTTATATCAACTGTTATTTAGTTCATTTGAGAGTTGTTTATGTTTTTGGCCCGTGTAACGCTTCACAATTCAAATTTTAGACCATATGGTGTAAATTCAAAAATGCAAAAAAAAAAAAAAAAACGAAAAAAAAGATTTTTTCCTCCCCATGAATTTCATAAATGAATAATTGGCCTTTGTCTCTCTCCTTTTTTTTTTTTTTTTTTTTTTTTTTTTTACATTTTATGTTTGCTAAATTGTGATTCCAGAAAAGATCACTTGAATAAATAAAATCAAATTTTCTAAAATTTTCAACTATTACTGTTTTTCTGTTTTTTTTCTTTTTCTTTTTTTTTTTTTTTTTAAGGGGACTGTTTCACATACACTTAACGTGGCTTATCCTACTAAAACAGTGAAACTGGAGGACACAACTTATTAATAATAAACATATAGGCTACGATTTACATACAAGAAGAATAGCTCCGAATATGAAAACAATTTGTGCTAAATTGCATGTTAAGTGTTTTTTGCCCCACTGAAAACCTAAAGAAAATACGTGGCTTATTGGATGAAGACAGTAGTATAAATTAAAAAGCTCAAACTCTGTATATTTATTAATATAATGCTAGGTACAGCACAGGAAAGCAGATGAGAATATGAACGCAACACGCTGAATTGTTATCGCTTATTGGTTGTAGATTATTTCATGTTATAAATTGTGATTTATAATTTTAAATAAATTAATATATAAATAAAACTGTGAGAGAAACATGTTAACATAACATTTGTTTTCGTTTTTGTATTTTTGCATTTGTCTGAAAATTGAATTGTAAAGCATTACACGGATCGTTTTTTGATTGTTTTGACATGGTCTAACAAATAAGTATCTGCTTCTGTGTTGTTAAAAATAAAGGATAAAAAGATTACTATTCACAACTTACATTAATATCGCTGGAACAACAGAGAACTGAAACCACTACACACAGCATTCAGCACAACACAAGCAATAATGATTCCTGCTATAGCACCTCCAGACAACCCTGACACTGGAACACAACATGAGAGACAGTCATTATTACTAAAGAATGACCGATAATCCATCCTGTATTTAACAATATCTTTGAACCATATTATATGATACAGATTTAACTGATAAATGGCAGCATCTGTTTTAGGAACAGCAGTTAAAACAGCATCACATCACTGCGAGCACAAGAGCAATTAATGTAAGTAATATTATGCATTTTCATTTTAATAAAATCAATCAAAAAGTCGAAGCTCCATTTTTTAAACAGTCCACAACCCAGAGGTTATTGGGTTGATTTAGAAATAATTAAATGTTTTATGTTTGTTTTTTATCCTCAAAGGAACATGCATTGACTGAATTATATACTCACCATCGATAGTAGCAGTGATCCCGAAATTCCTAACAATGCTGAATCTGCTGCTGATGATCTGTAGTTTATAATCTCCAGAGTCTGTGGTTCTGGTTTTTGTGATGGTCAGAGATCCAGTCTGATGATCCAGCTTCAGTCTGTCTCTGAATCTCTGTTTACACTGAATATCTGTACAGATCTTACTCTGATCTCCAGTGATTTCAGCAATGAGAATGTCATTAAAATACCATTTCATTGTATAATTTGGATTTTTTACTATATCAGGATCTAAAGTGACAGATTGTCCCTCTTTCACTGACTTTCTCTTAATTTCATGTAGTTCAGCAGCAGGAACATCTGAAACACAAACCAACAGCTGCTGGACGATCTTTCATGGAAAAACAAAACTACACAACATGAAAGAACTGTAAACAGGAATGAAATTGCACAAACTCTTTCTTGACTTTTGATCCAGAAAGAATTTTGGTTTGTGCTAAACACCTATTACATTCATATGTTATATCAAATCCTCATAAACAGATTACCAGCTGATCAGAGATGGTAAGATTAGACACTATATTCATATTATTTATCTTGTGAAAAAAAAAAAAAACTGATAAAACTAGCAGCTTGAAGATGGAAATAGTTTATTTTATATGTGAATTAATATACATGCAAAGAGAATAATTATGAGAATCATTGTATAAAAAAACAATTAAAATAAAATAAAAAACATATGAAAACTGCATTTAAACATTCATTAATGACTCACCATTGACAGTAACATTGAAGATTTTTTCACTGCTGCCTGTTGACTGTAGTTTATAAAGTCCAGAGTCTGTGTTTGTGATGTGTTTGTGATGGTCAGAGATCCAGTCTGATTCACCTTCAGTCTATTTCCGAATCTTTCTTCACCCTGTTTATCTATATAGATCTTAGTGTGATTTCCAACAATTTCAGCAATTTGAGTGTAATTGAAAAACCATTTAATATCTTCTTGTTTATTTGTTTCAGCATAAATCAGAGTGACTGTATCTCCCTCCATCACTGACACTGACACTTCATCTGAACCAACAACAGACAGACCTGAAGAAAAAAAAAAACATGAGCCAAATGTACATTTATTCATCATTTTCATATTGTAACACGCAAACAAACAGCAGAACATCACTGATTCACACATTCACTCATCAGACAAACAGACTTAAAGTTAGTTTTTATACTGTTGTCACCCTAACCATAACCCATCACGAGCCCTATTTCTATATTTAAACAATCCTTAAGAAATAAAGATCTTACCATTGTTGAGAAAAAGCAAGCTCACTGCCAGCAGTTTTAAAGAGTTGCTTCATTTTCACCACTTTTTCCCTTCACAATGGAGATTCTGATTCACAAAAGTGTTCTGTTCTTCTGCTCAGATGGAGAAGCAGTTATTTAACTAGTTAAAAGTGAAACTAATAATATGTAGCCCCTATGGAATTTATACTGATGATGTACAGAAGTGAACCTGCCTGTTATTGACTAATGTTACATCTACTTTAACCTTGAACAAGAACCACCTGAGTGAAGTATGAGGGCATAGCAAAACAAAAATAGGGAGGTCACAGGTAAAAAAACTGACCCAAAAGTAGATATTTATTAAGGTAATCAGAATGGGAGAGATAAATATCTACAATAGTGATGAATAAATGAATTGTGCAATAAACAAACAACAACAACAACAACAACAAAAAAAAAAAACCTGGTGTTGGATAGAGCTCACTTTTGTCAGTCAATTCATCACAGTAGCCCACTGCGTCATCCACTTGATTTCCAGTAAACACAGAGAGATCCAAAACATTACCAGATGGTGACAGGGTGAGGGCTGAAGTCAATCACTGAACAGGGAAATGCTCAAGCATTCTTCAATTAACTTGTTTTTGATCATCACAAATGCGTATTTTTTCAATCATGGTTGAGGGTTTCTTTGTTGAATCGCTGAAATGATAGAAATGCATTTTATCATTTATTATTTTGGATATTTGTTAAATATCCTGTTTTTGATTTCCACACAAATCATTATGTTTTTTTTTTTTGGTCCTTTCTTACTTTATAAACAAATAGGTATTTATACATAAATTTTACACACTTGGGTCAAAAATGACCCATATAGAAACCTATAGAAACATATTTACTGTCACAACTCAACATGGCTGCTTTTGTATATTTGGTGCATGCAAGAAAGATAACTGGAAATATCTGAATGTTAAGGTTAGGTTACCTTGACCTTGAAATCTATTACTAGTAAAAAAAATAGAAATATCCAAGTCCATATATATATATATATATATATATATATATATATATATATATATATATATATATATATATATATATATATATATGTTATATGTGGCACAGGGTCAATCTGGAGTTGTGGATGTAAATCCAGCTCTCCTAGATGAAGACTCATTTGGTGACACTGAAGACTTGTCCTCTGAAGAAGAAACTCATACCCAGTCCAATAGATTGTTTATGTTTTTAATGTATCAAATAGCCTGGAATATTCAGTGTGAATAGCCTGTGTTTTGGGTTATGTGCTTGTTCAATGTGGTCATTTCTAAAATAATAATAAGAAGAAGAAGAAGAAGAAGAAGAAGAAGAAGAGAAATTGAATGTTAACATTATTGTTTTTAAATTACAATAGCAAATCATGGTGGACGAGATGAAAGTTTTTATCACAGTTTTGGATTACAATAATAGGTTAAGCCGTGATAGTGCAACTCACTCTAAATGTTTGGCTCTCATCTGATTGTTCATATTGGTCCGTTTTTAATTTTGTGCTTCTGCTGCTGTTCTCGATGTTATAATGTGCACATGTAAACAATACAATCTACAGCTGACTTCAAACTTTGTAAACCAGTATTTCCAGCTCGTCCATCTGTTCCAGTCATCATCAGTAACTCTTCACAATGTTCATCATCATCATCATCATCATCATCATCATCATCGTATTCATTGTTGTGTTCAGTGGTGAATGTGAGTGATGTGACTCTCTCCTTTTTTGTAATTATCTGCAGCTCTTTGTTCGTCACACACAAAAACTGCTCAGTGGTGAATGTGAGTGATGTTACTCTCTCCTTTTTTTGTAATTATCTACACTGAGCAAGATGAGAGTAGCAATTGTTGTGTTTCATGACCCAACGTTCTACGACAGAAACACATAAATCAGTAAGATAATTTATTTCTAATTTATGTTGTGTGTTTCTATCATTTCATCTGTCAAGCTGGGTTTCCATCCAAAGTTGCGAATTTAACTGGAATATCGCATAAAACATTTGCGAACAAGCACTGTTTCCATCCAACGAGTCAAAGAAAACAAAATCGCCACTTCCTGATAAACTGGCACTATAAATAACTTAGAAATGTAGGAGAATATAATAATTTTCATATATAGTAAATTACTCGCACCTCAGAGTGAGTAGACGAAACACAGTGAATGCGGTCATTGCTTTCGGAGGTGGATGCTGCTGTTTGGGAACACAGCTGTGTAAGACATTTCTGGGAGGCAATTATATAGGAATACTTTAATGACAGACTTTGCTCGTGCATTTCCGAATGACCATAACAACATTTCAGATGTTGTGGAATGAGATCGGCCCACTGGTTAGTCAGGTTTTGCAGTCCCATGGCGTAAAGTCACATGACTGTTTTGATGCCCTTGGAGGAATTTATTCGCAAAATGCATTTCCATCTCCCATTATTCCCATCAACCCCTTATCGCACAAGTCACCTCAAAAGCCACCTCAAGCAAGCGTAAAGGTCTGTTGACACCGGGACGAATTTCGCGCGCGATATTCGCCGACGTTTAACGCCTCGTGACTAAACAAAGGGCGCCAATGTGAGTGTGCACACCGACGCGAAAAAACGCCACGCGTAAAAGCGTCATTTTTTAAAAAAACGCCTCGGGTTCGTTTTTTTGGTTTGACGCACCGCGTCAAAAAACTATACGACCAATGAGAATGGCGCTTTTGCACACGTGTGTGGATCTTGTGAAGTTACAGTAAAACACAACTTATACGACCAATGAGAATGGAGTTTTTTGATGAGTGTATGTACGTAACGGCGAAGAAGATATACGCCAAGTAGCGTCTACACTGCCGGGAAGAAATAAGACGAAGAAGATGCAAGGCAAGATGAATGTAGAGTTGCTGGTCTCGTTGGTGTCGGAACACAAACGCGACAGGCGATTGACAAAAATCTTGATAAAAGAGACCTAGTATTTCTAGTATTTCTGTTTTACATTAAGCGCCATCTAATGTCAGGGAATGAATTTGCATGTTCACTCGGCTCATCGTCAGCGAAAATCGCTTGGGTGTGAACACAAAAAACGCGTTGAAAAACGCTGGCGAATAACGCGCGCCGATATTCGTCCCGGTGTGTACGGCCCTTAAAACGTTTTTTTTTTTTTTTTTTTTTTTTTTTTTTTTTTTTTTTTTTTTTGCGAAATAAGGGATTTTTATTAAAAATTTGCCGATTCATGCCTACTTCAAAAATGCATTAAAATAAGGTGATGGAAACATAGCTTCTGAGAGTCCAGTTTTTGTCTGTATAATAATGATCTATCACATACAGGCGCTGATTAATGCACAGGCTTATAGGCTGCAGCCTAGGGTTGGCCGGACTATTTTTGTTTATTATTTTAAATTTACTTCAGCGCGAACAAAATGACCCTCACTTGCCCATAAGAAACATCACAGCAGCATTCGTTGCAGAGCGTCTGACAAAATGAATGTCTTGTATTGTATAATAAATGCTCAGCACCGCAGAGAGTTTGCGCGATTGTTAAATCGAAACCGAAAGTAAAACGCGCACACGTTTTTAAAACGTTTTGCGACTCAATGTGCGCAAATTAGTCTACATAACATATCTAGGCTGTTATTAATATGTAGGATATAATAGGTTGTCTCGTTTTCTATAGCACTGCATCGTGCTTGAAAAACATTTGCCTCTATTTGCACTTTTAATATAGAGAGAACACTTATTGTTTCCACTTATTGTATCATCTCGTGTCTTAAGTTAAGTGCAGTGGGTGAATAATGTACCTGACAGTCATGCTCAAGTTAAAAATACAGATATCTTACCAGAAAATCACTTTGTTGGAAGTTGAAGTCACCATTTAGAATATTACTTGAGTAAAAGTATGTTTTAATATATAATAATAAAGTATGTTTTAATAAAGTATGTTTTATATAAATTTATCGGAGTAAAAAGTATACAGTTTGATTAGGAAATGTAGTGGAGTAAAAGTAAATTTGTATGAAATATAAAAACTCATGTAAAGTAAAGATACTCCCAAAAATACAAAAGTACTGTAACAAAGTATTTTTACCTCATTACATTACACCACTGTTAAGTGCCGGCATAAATGATAAACAAACAACAAAAGATGAGATGAAAAATCACTCCCTGCTCTTGAATGACATTTGTAGCTTTTTTAAAAATTTATATAGTGTAAATTGTTCCCTACCATCACATTCACATCTATGCTTTTTATAGTTATGTTATTTTATGTGTAAAAGAGCAAATATTTCTTCATTGGTCTAGTCACTTGATTCTGCTCTCAGAATGCACCAGATTTATGCATGTAAACTTAAAATGAACAAAATTTTCTTATACCTGCAGAATCATCTAGAGGAACCAATGTGCACCCATCTCAGTCTCACAAAATCCTGTGGGGACACTGGGAATGTAGAGGAAACACTGTAGGACTGGTTGTCTCAGTGTGTGTGTGTGTGTGTGTGTGTGTGTGTGTGTACGTGTATGCCAGTTCAACTTACTATTTGCGTGTGGACAATGTATGGCACTAAACAAATTTCTGCAGTAAAGCATTAAGAGGGGCCTCACACAAAGAGCAGCCTAGGGGCCCCTGACCACCGTAATCCGCCCTGATTACAGAGTAATATATTTCTTCAGTGTATATTATACTGATAATATAATAAAACTAACCATATGACTGTGTAAAATAAATGATAATAAATAAGTTCCTTAAGGAACCACTGATGAACCAATATAATGAATTAAATAAAACATCTGCCTCCGTTTGCCTGTTTATATTATAATAAACACTCAATCAAACACATATTACATTGTTTTATTTCCTGTAGGTCTTCAAGGCAGACCTTTTCAGACCTATTATAGATTGACTGATAATAATCGATATGACCAATATCTTCGTATTCATATTTACACCTTTCTGCTGTCATCACTTTCATTCACGGTATAGTGGCGGCATGGTGGACTTCACCTTCATCCAACCTAAAATACATCAAAGCTTTTACACACATATACAGAGACTGCTGATTGGACACTGTGTTAACAAAGCTAAGGATTTAGGATCTTACCTAATAAACTAACAATTTTACCAAGCTCTTCCTTATAGGTCTGTATTCCCTTTACTTCTTTAAGCACGTTTACTGTATGTTAGCTATACACAGTTGCCATCTACAGGTCATAATAAGAATAACACCTGATCACCATTGAAATTAATTAAAAATACAATGGACAACACTGCTTCAGGAGGGAGCAAGGACCAAATAATAAACAATCACAAAATCATGCTCAGTAGGGGGCGAACCACACTCCAAAGTCCCTATCTGAATCAAATGATTTGCAAACCCAACCCGAAATCCTGATCTACAGTAAATCAAATTATTTGTGATTATTGAGATGTGAGGAGCAATTATGGTTGCAAGTTCTGTCGTTAACAATAGAGTTCAGTGGAACTTGCGACCATAGTTAGCTAACAATGGCTGAATAATGATTCATGAAACTGCTCCAAAGTTCTAATCTAAATCTAATTAGAGAATTGAATTAGAATGTTTCAGGTTTTAAAAAGCTCAATTTTACCCATACTAGTGATGCTGAAATTAGAAAATAAATCTCTTTTTAGTGAATCAAGTTCAAATCAATCGGAACTGTTCCAGCATAAATTGACTCAGTAATTGACTCAGTCAGTTGAATCGGTTTTGTCCGTTCCTCTGCTTTTTGCGCCTTCAGACACCCAGATAGCATATTTTAAACATTTTGTTTTTGTTCTTACACCACACATGTATTAAATATATGTCCTTAAAAGAGCAAGGATCTCTAGCATATTAACTTCTCATGGCAATATCAATAGTATGACCTATTTCAGATAGGTAAAAAATTACAACAACATGGTTATGTCCTAGCTGAGTTTTCCTCAGCATTCACACTGTTCTGACCAGCAGGGGTCACCAGATCCGACCGATTCAAAAGAGTCAATCATTCTAAGAAGTAATTGTTTCAACTGATTTGAAGTTTTGAAAGGCTTTGTTTCTCACACTAATAGCAATATTTGGCAAACTGTCTGGGAGAGGAACCTCATGGAGAGGAAACACCTTGAAGTCTTTGCTTGCTGTGCTTCTTTGGCTGTTTTTTATTTGCTGGGCTTTTTCCTGCAGGAGTCAGTGAATGGAGTGTTGACTGATAACCAGGAAACAGGGTGCAGCATGCAAATAACACTATTCAGAGCAGCAGCAAAGAGTACAATGAACAACAGAGATGGAGACAGCACTGACAGCAAAAACAAACACAGTTGCCAACGATCAGCAGCCCACAGGACATGATAATAAAGCCACTTTAGTAAAAGCAGGGCATCAGCACTGAAGTCAACTTGATTCAGTATCAGCTTAGTTATTTCTAATAACACAGAGACATATTTTAGAAACATGAATATTCCAGCCAATCATGTTTAAATAATATTTATTGCATAAACATACAAAGATTATTTCCAAGAAAAAAGAAAAAGAAAAAGGGTGTTTATAGAGTTGGGAAAACTATGACCTTCATGTCTACTTCATATTGTTTTTTTGTAAAATCTGTGGTACCGGATTTTGAGAGGAGTTTAGCATATAAGCTTTGAAACTTCAGTGACTTTTCTAAAAATATTTACACAACATAAATAAAAAATCATTTATATACTTCTATATTATTTACAATAGTGCACAGCAGACAAAAAAGACAAATCCCAAAAAAAGAACAAAGGAACAAGAGTGATGCCAAAAGAAAGAACAAAGGAAACCGTAAGCTTAAGACTATCTCAAGTAGAGTATTGAAGTGAAAGCAAGCGTCTTTAAACAGTGATAATATTCTACAGGACAAACACATCAGCAAAATACAATCACAAAATAATCAATCACACTCAACATTCACAGCTGAACACACTTCATTATGGAATATGCCAAACATCTCCCCTCTCATGCCAACGAATAAAATGAAAGAACAAATCAGCACCTCATAAAACATCACACAATATTTAATTGCAACTACAGGTAAGAAGATTGAATATTGCAATTTCAGTTTTTGACTTATTTTTGCACATTTCAGTGATGAAAGTTAAATACAGTATATCTATCAAATATATGGAGATTTACTATACTTTAATTGCATTATCATAACTGGACACGTCACTTTCGCTTTCGTTATGAAGTGTACACACGCGTGTTAATTGGTCGCCATGATTTTGCCAAGTAAGACATGTTCCTGGATTAACATCTTTTGATGAACCTGGATCAACATTATTATCCAAAAAATATAGATTTAACCCAATCCCTACCCCTAAACCTAACCTTACCCATACTTTATTCCTAAAATCAGAGGGAAATGATAGCTGATTAAAAAGGGTGTAGAAGCACCTAACTCGGTTGTTAGCCTAAAACAGATATTTTCTAAAAAGTTATATCTCAATTCTGATTGGTTGATTGGAATGTTGTTCCAGGATCAACAAGGATGTTGATCCAGGAACATGTTGTACTTGGTGAAATCACACTCACCGTGTTGATTATTCTGTAACATTCCTCCTGACAAACAACACATTAAACATTTTCCAAGCTTAAATAACAACATTTACCACAGTCTGTATCATGTATCTTCCAGTTACAGGCACTGAACATCATTAATACTCTCAGCAAAGTTTTCACCAACACAATCAACGGATTTCCAACCTTATTAAGGCTGGTTTTGGTTCTAATGTAGCGGAAGGAAAGTGTTTTCTGATGAAGGTTGATGACTAAAACAGTGTTGTTTAAATCATAAACATTACCAATGTAATGATACAATCTTTCCCAGAAACAGCAACAATACCAGTTAAACCATTGACAGTAACAATAGAGCCGACTGTCCTCCAGAATAAGACTGTGTGTGAGGAGAAAAATCCTTGGTGAGGTAATTGTAAAAAACACCACAGCCCATTCTGTCGGCAACTAGTGAATATATGCAAGGCAAGACCAACATAACTGAAATGGCAAACCAGGTATCAGTTATAGTGCAAAGACAAGAAATAGATAATGTCTCACTGTTCTTGTCTGAATCACTTTAGCAGCTTTAATAAACCTCTAATAAATAGCCCTTGCTGTTCCATAACATGTTGCTATGTTTAATTTTATTTCTTAATTCTCTTTAGTGTCCCTTTCAATAAAAGTATCAAAATTATAAATTATGTTACTTTGTTTTTATTGGCAGCCTCGGCCTGAGTCTGATTCAAGGATGTTCTGTGCCACTAAAAGCTCTTTTGGATTCCACTCTGTGGATTAACATCTTCATCCTGTAAGAAAACACATTCACAAATAGTAAAAAGTAAAAACACAATTTACCAGAGACTCAGAATTGTGTGTGTGTGTGTGTTTTTTTTTTGTTTGTTTGTTTTTTCTCCTGTTGCTCGTACAGAGGTTTTCTTTCCCTAAATATTTAACACTGTCTTCTGTGAGCATTTCTGATATTTATGTCAAATCAGCTGTATGTAATACTTACAATCTGTGGTACTGGTGTATGGCTCCTGCGGTGACAGTAAAACACACCAGTTACTACAGCAGCCATCAGCAGAACAACAATAACTATTCCTGCTACAGCAGCTGCAGACAGATCTGAACCTGGAACAGCTGAAGACAGACAGTCATTATTATAGAGAGTGAATGATAATCCATCCAGTATTTTATTATAGAGAGTGAATGATAATCCATCCAGTATTAATAATATCCTTGACTGATATTTTTTTTACTTTGTTTATATATATATATATATTTATTTATATATATATAATTTAACTGATAAATGGCAAGCATCTGTTTTAGCAACAGCAGCATCACAGCACTGTGAGATCAACAGGAAACCATAATGACAGGAAAATGATGTTATGCATTTTCCTTGTTTACTAACATCAGTCAAAGCATTATGCCATCAAAGCTCCCTTTTCTAAACACGCCACATTCCAGCACTTACTAGTTTGATTAAAACTAATGGTTTTTCCAAATTCCTCACCAGTGACTGTAACACTGAATCTCTTCATTGTGGTGATACTACAGCTGCTGTCACTGATGGTGATCTGTAGTTTATAGAGTCCAGAGTCTGTGGTTCTGCTGTCTGTGATGGTCAGAGATCCAGTCTGATTGTCCAGCTTCAGTCTGTCTCTGAATCTCTCTTTACACTGATCATCTGTACAGATCGTACGCTGATCTCCAGTGATTTTAGTCTCATTAAAATACCACGTCATCACATCATTTGGGCTTTTTGTTTTTTCAGATTCTAAAGTGATTGATTTTCCATGTTTTTAAATAATTTGAGTTTTTTATTTCACCGGGAGGGTCATCACACCTGAAAACACAAACCAGCAGCTGCCTGGAGGAACTTTTATTTGTGGGAAAACAAAACACTACACAACATGAAAGATCTGTGAACGTGACTGCACTTGCACAAGCTATTTTTTTGTATTCCGAAAAGAAACATTTTGAACTGTGCTTAAATGCACTTTACATATCAAATCCTAATTCAAACAGACTATAATAGAAGCTGGTCAGAGATGGCGTGCTTACTTTCAACTTCATCTGAGCTTAAACTGCAGCTTTTAGTGAAAATCAAATTAACTGTTAAAACTATGGAAATAACTTAAGGCCTTTCACAACAAGACAACAACAATAATTGTGAAGATTCCACAAAGCATCTTTAATGATAACAGCACAGAGAAAAACGCTGTAGGAATCATTTTGCTGATTTTTATTTTTTTTTTTTTTTCAGCTGAAGAACAATAGAAAACATTGACAGCCAGTAAGAATCCACCCTGCTTAAAGAGCTCCAGCATTTAAAGTGTCACAACAAAACTGCAGCACTTTTAATGAACTTAATGCTATTGTGCGTGTTGGTGTGGACAGTAATATAGCTATCATAATATTTATCATCCTAGTTTGAATGGGATTTTTATTTAAAATCAAAATACGCTGTTTAATAATGCACTGCAGATGTAATTTCAAGAGTAAATCCTGCATTTATATGTAGATGTAATTTCCAAAATTGGGAAAATACTGTGTAAATGTACAGGTAAAAAACAATAAAAATCAAGAAATGCATTAACAATACTTTAAACATATAACTGCATTTAAACAATCATTATTCACTCACCACTGACAGTAACATTGAAGATTTTGTCACTGCTGCTCCTGCTACTGATGATCTTCAGTTCATAAACTCCAGTGTCTGTGTTTGTGATGTTCATGATGGTCAGAGATCCAGTCTGATGATCCAGCTTCAGTCTGTCTCTGAATCTCTCAGTACCTTCATTACACTGAACATCTGTACAGATCAAACTGAGATCTCCACTGATTTGAGCGATTCGAGTGTCACTGAAATACCATTTAATATCTTCTTGTTGGTTTCTTTTAACATCAGTGTGAAAAATGACTGAATCTCCCTCCATCACTGACACCGACAGTTTATCTGATCCAACACCAGACACACCTGAAGAATAAACAGTTAGCATAAGCCCAGCAAAACATGCAGTAATGCTGAGGAAAATGACTTTTTCCCCCTTATAAATGACAAAGATTTTGAGTAAAGAAATATGCCTGGATTCAAAACACGTGCAAACAAACAGCAGAAGAACATCAATGATTCATACATCCGAAAAATCAGACAAACAGACATGAGTCTCATAGATGATCCACACTGTTAGATCACGCCTCCATATCAGATCCAGCCCCTGACGCCATGCAGATCCTGGCAGAAAATACCAGTTTTTCTGGTAACAGAACAACTAGTCAGCAAAATAGTCACATTTTCAAAACCTGTTAACAGCAGTATGGGGCAAGTTACTCTGAAAATGTAATTATATTACTGATTACCCATTTTAAAATTAATCAAGTTATTTTTCTGATTACTTTATTTCAAAAGTTGTTAGTTACATTACTTGTTATGTTACTTTTTCTGGACATCCACAACATCCCAGCATAAACGCTCAAAGCATCAACATTCACAAACCACTTTTATATTTAACTAAATGCAAGCATTGGCTATGCGTACTGGTTTGGCATGGCAGAATGCCAGCATAGGGCTCTCCCTTTATCTCAGTGTATCGCAGTCTCACAAAGCTCTATTATAATATATAGTCTTTCTACATTTTGTGTGTTATAATGAGAGGATTCGTGAGCATGCAAGATTTCAGCACTGCACAGGAGCTCTAGCGTTTTTTTAGCGGTGATTGGCCCATTACATTCCAGAAATCAACATTGCTCAACGCTGCAAACACTATATAAACAAGCGGCAACCTTCCGTCTCTATTGTGAAACCAATACGGAAGAAACTTAAACTGCAATATACTGACTGGCCGCTAGAGGCTGGCTCCAAAAGGGAGTCAGTCCCATAGACTCCCCATGTTAAAATGCCCAACTTTACAGCAGAAAAAAGACTTTTATAGCCTGGTGCAAAAAATTGGTTTTGGTCTATATTAGTGTTGTCAAAAGACCCGGTACTTCAGTACGAAGTCAGTACTAAAAAAATGTAAATGTAAAACATGCTCTACAAGCTCCTCCTGCCGGCAGAGAATTAATTTGCATATATAAGCCACCACAAATAGAGTGCAAGGCTGTGGGAAACACCGCTTCTGTTATGAATACAATTAAATATTTTAATTTGAATGTCAGGTTTAAATGAACGCTGTTATTAGAGTATTTAATCGTTAGCATAAGCGCAGCTAACGCTAATATAATGAGAATTAGAATTTAGTTTATTTATTAACTATTTAATGCTCCTATAACTTATATTAGGGTAAACAAAAAATGAGGACATGATGATATTTACTATTTTTACACGCCAGAGGCTTTGAAATGAATTGTGAGTCTAAAATATGCGTGTTAGAGAATGTAAAAATGGTTAACATTGTTTGTGTCATATCAGAGACAAAAGCAGTTTTGGGCTTTTTTCTTAGTTGTTATCCGTGGCTTTAACATTCAAATGCCCTTTAAAATTAAATATGTACATAGTTTGGATTAAATGAAAGTATAGCAATTTTTTTTTTATTTTTTAATTAGCATGTTTTTGTGTTTTGCTCTGGTACTGAAATTGGTACAGAGAGCCGTGGGATTTTTCACGGTATCGGTACTGAATACTGAAATTGTGGTACCGTGACAACACTAGTCTATATAGCTAATATTTCGCCCTTCATGACAACTGTGATAATAATAAAGAACATATTTTATAATTTAAAATAAATTTAAATCATATTAAGCCTTAAAGTTCTGCATAATTAAGGGTGTGCCACTTGAGTGACAGGTGGATTGCCACTGCTGACACTGCCGTTGAGCTAGGTGGGTGTGGTTTCACGTTGCACATTTTCGATTATCCGGTAGTGACACGCGGTGACGCACTGCCAAGATGGCGACAGCCGGATCCGCCCACTTTCAGCTTCAAAAACGCTCTTCAGAAACCTACGAGTGACGTCAAAGACCCTACGTCCATGTTTTCATAAAGTCTATGGTTATAAAAATAAACTCTGCCTAGGCTTGCACCTGTTATTTTAGTTATATTTTTTGCTTTTATGCAATAGATGAGTAACAATTAATTTGTTTTTAGATATTTTATGTTTAGATGTTTCTATTTGGCGGGAGTTTCTATGCAAAACTACATGAATTTATCTCTCCATGCTGAGTTTTTCGTTGGTATTATCCACCTCGCAGGCGCTTTATCAGTCAAAGTAGTTATCAGGTAGAGGACACTGCATGTGCTCCACCCTCTAAATTATAAAACTACATTCTGTTGGCAATGATGTAACGCAGAGACCTCGTCTTGGAACTATAACCTAATTACTGTTTTGTAAATTATAACGTGATAAATTACTCAATTACTAAAAAAGTAATCAAATTACCGTAAAGCGTTACTAAGTAGAGTGTTACTTATTGTGCAACAATGGTTAACAGCAAGTCTGGTACTCAAAACTGTATTAAGTCTTCTATCAGCCAAGAAGTTTCCTGAGTAAAGCCAGTGAAGAGCAAAGTCAGGAGACAAAGGGATGATAACAAATAAGCTGAGTTTGTTGTTTAATCTTAACTGCATACGTTCCAAAGCTCAGAATTCATCTGACCAGCAGAAATCTAGTAAGTGTTATTACCACAAACAACAGCAGTGGAAAATTCACAACATCATCCAGTAACGAAATATATATATATATATATATATATATATATATATATTATCAGCTAAAGACATTATCTTCTCTTTCTCTTTCTCTTGTCGTCAAATATCCCTTATAAACCACACAATCCCAAAAAGACCAAACAACAATGGAAAATTGATTATATAATAAATAATATAATATAATCAAAACAAGGCAAGAAGCAATGAAATGAGTATATAAATGGTTTAAATTATTATTATAAATGATATGACTAAATGGAATAATACAATTGTTATGGATAAAGCCTTGCATTTGGTTCCTCAACTCCTTTGTCAATACCTTCCCACGTACATTACAAAAATTATTAAATGATTAAATATTATAAGCAAATTAATGCATGAATAACATTAACGTATGAATCAATGAATGAATAAAAATAAAAAAGCCCTCCTGAATTGAAAAAATAGTCCTACTTTGGGACTCTCTCCGTGAGTCCTACTTTTGGAATCTTCGAATTATTTGTTCTTAGGAGTTGTTCTCAGCCTAATCATAATGTTGACACAAACCCGGATCTTTCTGACACTACAGTGCCTATTATAAGCTCACAGAAACCGGTGCAACAAACTTTAACAAACAAAGGTCTTACCATTGTTGAGGAAAAACAACATCAGGGCGAACAAATGAAATGAAAGCTTCATTTCACAGCTTTTCCCTTTAGAAAATGAATGCCTTGTCAGATTAATAAAAGTGTTCTTCTGTTCTTCTGCTTTAATGGCGATGCAGTTGTTTCACTGGTTCAAGTGAAAGTAACATTGGAGCCTCCCTGGAAGGTCGAGTGATGACGTAGTGAATGTCCAGCGTATAAAAAAACAGCATGTTCTTTGTCCCATAAGCAGCGGCTAGCAAATGTTTCTTTGACTGCATTAGGCAACTTTCTTTAATGTCATGGCCATAGAAATATCACTCCACACATACTGTAATCAATCAATCAATCAATCAATCAATCAAAAAAAATATATATATATTTATATATTTTAAAAAAAGTAAAAATTAAAATATAAAACCTAAGATAGAAAGATAAATACTATGATATAATGAATCAAAAGGAATTGTAAAAAATATATAAATGTAAATTAAAAATATAAAATGTAAATGCATCAAATTATTAAAATACAAAAATAAACATAAAAAATTAAATAAACATTTTTAATACAAAAATACAAAAAAAAATGTCAAGAACAGACCATTTTAATTTAAAATTAGAGCAGTAGCATAAATAATACATAATACATACATACAAAAAATAAAAGAAGGACCTCTTAGCAGTCAATTCATCACAGTAACCCACAGCACCTGCAGCTTTACTCCACCCTCCAAACACACAGAGACAACATACAAAACCAAAAGACCAAAAACCACCTGCCAACTGAAAATGCAAAGCCTGCAGATAGAGGCATCATGTGTCGCCCCGCCCCATACCTACTCTGATTGGTTCGATTGTTTTTCATTGACATACATGATAGGACATGTGTGCGTAGTTAGTGTAGGATGGAATATGTTGTTTAAAAAGCTAAAAACGCTTTGCAGAAAAAAAAATAAAAATAAACATTTGCCTGTAACTCGCCATGTCCATTACTGTTTGGCAAAGTTAAGCTGATCTTTAGGCTAACAGACGAACAACCCACTACATTTAGTTGACACCTCCAATACAACAACTGCAGTCATTCAGTCTGCCATGGTTCCAGGTAGGATATGTTAGGCTGAAAGACTATAGCCTGGCTATTATCAATAATAGCTTACTTCAATGTTATGATAAAACAGCCATAATAATAATAATAATAACAATAATGGCTATTATTATTTGTATGCTAGTGTAATGCTATATCTAATGCATGTAGGCAAATTTTAGCCCTGACAAGACTGATATTGTGAAATAAAACAAACCAAAAAGGCTTTTTTTTTTTTTTCATGGATCACGATTCCAGTGGTGGCTGCATAGAATTGTTTCTTCAGACTGAGAAGTTCAATAATATGATATTAATATTGCAAGCATGTGTGGGAAAAAATGTGTATAAGGCCTAAAAAATATTTTACACAACCAGAATGTTTGGGAAAAAAATGTGTGTATAAGGCCTAAAAAATCATTTACACACCATAGGACATTATGTCAAAGTGTATTGGTTTTTTTTCTTACTTTTGGAGTGAGTTTAGGCTTATCTGTGTCTGAAAAGCCCCACACACCCTGAGCAGCAGGAAGGAAAGCAGAACAATAGCGGGAAATATGAAAAACAAATATAATTGCCCACAGATTATCACATTACAATATGTCACAGGATACACCGCCTGTACAGTTAAGCTGCTATTGAAAACAGTGCATAAGTGTTGAAATCTGATTCTGTTATTTCTGATAACACAGAGACATATTTTAGAGACACCCAGACTCCTCCTGTTATAAGTGAGTCCTATTTTTAATAATATCACAAACATACAAAGATTAATTTCCTTGTTTACTTGTTTCAGAAAAGAAAAAAATAACAACATTGCGTCTTACAGGAACTGAACTTCAGAAATACTCTCAGCAAAGTGTTTCACCTGATTTTTAAAGGCCCACATTAATACACAAAACAATAAGTCATTAACTTGTCGATTTCTCCACATAGGTAAGTTTCAGCTCCTCTTCTTCCCATCACTTCCTAATAACGTTTCTTTCAAAGAAAGTATCAAATTGATAAATGACGTTATACTAATTTATAACCAGCCTCATCCTGAGTCTGATTTAACGTCATACCAAGTCCCCTAAGCAATGTCTTTCTGATTCGGCGGCGGGATATTAACATCATTCTCCTGTAAGAAAACACAGATTTACAAATGGTAATTGATTGATGAACAGTGAGTCATATATCTTGTTAAATCAGTTGTGTGTAATACTTACATTTTCATTATTTGCGGTTTATATTTCTTCTGGCGACAGTAGATCACACCAGCAGTTACAGTCGCACTCATCAGCAGAAAAACAACAATAACACATATCCCCACTGCAGGAACTGAAAACAGTCGGTCAGAGTGAATGATAATAATATGGTTTTAGCAACAGCAGTTTAAAACAGCATCAGAGCTATGAGAGTTGTGAGGGTGGAATGTTAACATTTTTCACATATACTCACAAAAGTGAGTTTGGTTGTATTTATTCTGTTTGTTGATTGACTGCTGTGGCTGATGATGATCTGTAGTTGATAAAGTCCAGAGTCTGTGATGTTCATGTTTGTGATGTTCAGAGATCCAGTGGTTTGGTTCAGCTTCAGTCTGTTTCTGAATCTCTCTTTACACTGATCATCTGTACAGATCTTACTCCGAACTCCAGTGCTTTCAGCGATGAGATTGTCATTATAGTACCACTTTATTGAATAAATAATTTGACTTTTGGTTTCAACGTATTCTAGAGTGACAGAAATTCTTCTCCGTTTATCACATGTCTGATTTTGATTTCGTTCAGTAGCAGACACACCTGAAACACAAACCGACAGCTGCTGGAGGATCACTTTGTTTGTTATTCAGACAGATTATAAGAGAAGCTGGTCAGAGTTGGATGAGTATACTCTGTCAACTTCATCTGAACTCAACTGCAGCTTCTTGTGAAAAACATTAACTGTTAAAACTAACAGAAATGGCTTAAGGCCCTTTCACAACAAGGATAATGATAACACTGTTGACGAAGATACAGATCTAAAAAACGTTTTAAATTAAAAACAATATTGATAAACTATAACATCTTTGACAGCCAATCATCACGAGCTCCAGCATTTAAATCAGCAGAAGACAAAAACTGCAGCTCTCTTTTAATAACAGAACTATATTGTGTGTTGCTGTGGACACTTATATTGCTGTTGTTTATACGGTATTGTACTAGTTTGAATAGGACTTTAGTTTCAAACCAGAATAAGCTGCTTAATGCTTTGTTTTTGTATTGCATTGGATTTTTTTTTTTTTTATGGACCCCCTTAGGTGATATATTCATGGAGCATTGATAGAAAAAAAACAGTTATATTATGTTTTTATATTATGTCTTTTGTAATTTGTTCAAGTTATTGTTTTTGCAGTTTTGTTGTTGTTGCATGTGTCATTTTTTTGTATATTATTTTTTATTTTTTGTTTTATATAATAATTCATTAGCTGACCACAGCTGTCAAATTATTTTAATGGATTTGCAGAGGCATAGATTATAATTTTACTAGTCAAAAGGGCAACTGAACATTTAGCTGAACTTTAGGTTTACGTTTATTAAGGAAATTTAACATTTACATTTTTTCTATATGGACAACCCATAATCACTGAGTATTTGATATTACTGAGGGTTTTATAATAAAATGTAGTTGTAAAGTGTAAGCAACAGACCAAAAAGACAATGAAAATATTTTAAATATATATAAACTGCATTCATTAAATGACTCACCAGTGACAGCAACATTGATTGTTTTACTGCTGCTGCTGCTGCTGCAGATGATCTGTAATGTATAAACTCCAGAGTCTGTGGTTCTGATGTCCATGATGGTCAGAGATCCATTCTGATTGTCCAGCTTCAGTCTGTCTCTGAATCTCTCAGTGCCATTATTACACTGAACATCTGTACAATTATGACTGAAATTTCCATTGATTTGAGCGATGCAGGTGTCATTAAAATACCATGTAATATAATTTAGTTACTTGCCTTTTTGGATTGTTTTTTGTGTTTTTTCATTTAAAATCTTCTTGATGGATTGTTAACACCAAAACACACTGAAGAAAAAAAAAAAAAAAAAAAAACACAGTTGTTTTTTTCCTCCAAAAAAGCACAAAGATTTTGAATAGAGAAATATGCCTGACTATTCAAAACACATGCAAACAAACAGCAGAAGAACAACACTTATTTCACAACACATTTCACTCATCAGAAACAAACATACACAAGTCTCATAGATGATCTCCAACAATACATGCAATCCACACAGATCATGACTCCACACCAGAAATATCAGATGATGCCATGCAGATCCTGTCAAAAAAATCATTTTTTTTTTTTTTTTTTTTTTTTTTTGTGGTGGTACTTCTGGCAAAACTGTCAAATACTCAAAACCTGATCTAATCTTAGTTTGTTTTGTGTCAATGCTCATGTGTTTGTTGTAGTTGACTTCGTCTGACCTGTAGAGCCCTTCACAGGTCTCAAAAGAGGTATTGGTGTTATAGAGGAATAGAGGTTTTAACATTTAGGGGTATAAACAAGATCACGGCAAGCATATTAAAGAGAGGCTTCATTTTCACCACTTTTCCCTTCAGAAAATGAATCCAGATACAGATTCATAAAAATGCTCTGTGCTCGTAAAAGTGTTTTAGTGGCAATATGGTTTTAAAGTGTCATCAGAGCCTCCCTGTGCAAGGTATGAGGCGATGATGTGTGAACGTTTTTTAGGCTCTCTGCAAAACCACTCTGCAGAGTCCAGAGAAAAAAAACTAAAAAACAACAGAGCATCATCTTTTGTCACATAAGCACCTGCTGGTACATGTTTTGACTGCATTAGGAATGGCAATAGAAATGTCACTCCGCACACACACACACACACACACACACACACACACACACAGTCAAGCAAAAAAATACAAACAAACAAATAAATAAATAAATAAATAAGGGGACAACTATAAAAGAAGTACAAATTAAAATAAATGAAAATACATTATACAAGTGCAAAATATAATATATAAATACTAAAATGCATCAAATAACAATACATAAAAAACAAATATATAATAATAATAATAATAATAATGATAATAATAATAATAATAATTAAAATAAAATGACAAAAAGTGTTAAAGGAAATTTTTAGATGCTTAGCTGGAGTGCCCATAGACTCCAATAGAGGGCACTCCACTCAGGACTCTGGCATTTTTTGTTTCCATCCCCCTGTTTTTTCGACTCCATTCCATCCTTCCCATCCTGCCTTATTCCTGGGCACTGATTTGCGTGCACACACACACACACACATAACACACACCTGCATCTAATTACATAACACCCCTGCAGCTAATACACACACACACGCATATAAGCAGCACAATCACTCTCAGTCTGGGGGTGAGACTCTCTTGTTTAGTCTTGTTGCGTTCTGTCTAGCATTTCCGAGCGGTTTTCCCTGTGTTTTTGTACCTTCTGTGTCTTTATCTGATTGAATTGTTTTATACTGACATCAGATTTTCTGCTGCCTTGCCCCGACCTCTGCTTGTTACTGTTACTGATTCTGGACTATCCCGACATACCTAGAACGGCCGTTCCTGATTACTGCCTGTCCAACCATTCTCTTAATAAAGTTCTGCATATGGATCCGAACGTCTCTGACTCCTCGTAACAGGACCCAGTAAATGTCAGTGGTGTTATTGTTTGTTGTTTGTTATTTGTTAATCCTCCAAAAAATAAATAAGCATGTATCCCATGAGAGGACTCTAAAGAAAAGCCAGTGCAACTACTTGTACTCTTATCTATAAACACTTGGAGAATGGAATCAAGTTGGCTATTGAGTACCAATTATGAAGGAGTGGAATCCTGGAGCCATTGTGACCTTCATTATATATATTTTTTTTTATATATATTTTTTTTTTTCTTGAATAATCGTTAATCAAAGTAACAATCAAGTTATTAATATTGAATGAAGTTACTATACTCATATACTATATTCTGTCACACTGATGTCCAGGGTATCAGATATTCATCTCTGGAGAGACCTGTGGATCTGACCTCTGATCACTTGTCACCTTAATAATCACTAGAAGATATGCTTCGAATTTCATTCAATGTGTGAAGATTTTCTAAGCTTTTCTATGTTTCAACCAATCAGAAACATCCAAACCTATGCACTGACTTAATTAGTGACCTCTGTTAGAGTGTAATTGCTGATGTTTTTAGCATGAACAAAGAGCAGCCTATGAACTCGAGGTGTTGATGCTGATGCTTGATCTGGAGAATTTCTTAACTGATTCCCATCTCTGACCTCCTGGTCTTTCATACTGTGCCTGGTCCTTGGGTTTAACTGTAAATTCCCCTGCAGATACAATCAAACCTGGCTCAGGACCACAAGCTAATTAAATTAACCCAAAAGTAGATATTTATTATGGTATAACGTTATTGAATTAAGCAAACAACACTGAATCAGAAAAAAAAAAAAAAAAAAAAAAACGCTAATTAATACACAAAAACTCCTGGTGTTGAAAAGGCCTCACACTAGGAAAGAAGAACTTTCTTTTAAGTCGATTCATCACATGTAAACCACTTGACTCCACCCTAAAAACACACAAAAAGAGACAACCGCCACCTGTTAAATGGAAATGAATATGGGAACAAAAGCAAGGCAGGATCATAACAGTAGATACTGTGTGTAGCATGCTATGTTCAAGCATATGCAACCCAGGAACAAGTCTGTGAAAAAAACAGCAGCAGAAACAATATTCAATGACAATCTCGTTCGCAAATTCTAACTCTCTTGGATTTGGATAGTGTTGCACACATGGCTGCAAGTGAATTGCAAGTGAAAACAGCAATTATAGTGAATGGGGGTTAGGGGGGTAGTGGTTGGGGGGGGGGGGGGTATTATGATCATTAGTAAATAAGGAATTGGCAAAAAGAGAGAACTCAGATTGGCTGTTCAGCTTAGCAAATGAGTGCATAAGAGAAAACGGAACTGATGAAAGCAATCCAAAGATGAGTAAAGAGGGAATGCATTGATACTTCTTGTCATTCAATCAATTTTTTTTCTTTCTAGAAAACCCATAGAAAGAAAGACCAAAAAGGGGCTGACATTGCCAGTGGCATTTGCAACTCAGCAGACAAGACTGAAAATGCCAGTGGCATTTTGTATTCTCCCAGTTTCAGTTTCTAAATGGCAAAAACCGACTACTGCCCACCTGCTGGTATGGGAGAGCAGGGTATGGGGTAGTTTGTCCAATGTGTTCTAGTGTTGGGTTTGTTTTGTTTTTTGTTTGTTTGTTTTTTTTATGTACAGTTGATACAGTTGCTCATAGTACAACCACGCAAAGCAACACCACAGTCGGCTTTTCTTAAATGTTAGTTGTTTTTGGCACTCGGTTTTGTATATGTCTACCTATCCCAAAACAGCCGTGAAAAGTGCACAACTGATTCAATAAAAGGAATGGTAGTCCATCTGTAGTGTGGAAAGCTGGAGGGTAAGAGTATCCGGACATTAAGAAACTATTATCTTACAAGAAAGACTCTACTTATTAAATGAATGTTGATGTTGTGTAAGTCGACGAGGCAACCCACATTTATGACAGTTCGCGGCCACAGACCACCAAGGTCGACAATCAAAGAACTAGCAGTTGTACATGCGTGGTGAATTGGTGTGCTATGTTGCTTTGTGCTCAGCTGCCATCTTTGTGTCAAACAATGCACCATAAGGACTACAGGTGACTGCGTCAACCAACACATGCATATAAGAGAATACACAGTCTTTATGTAACTGTTACCAATGCGGGTCACTCATGCTTTACCGACTTATTTTTAGGGCTGTGATGTCTGTCTCATTAAAGTTGAGCAATCTGTCCATGCGGGTTTTATGTGTCTAGTGTCCACATCAACCTCAGCTCTTGATGTTTTTTATGTTGTGCTCAATGAGGCCCAACCATCACACGGCCCGAAAAATGGCCTAATGTGTTTTTGAACCGAATGTCTTGTAAATCAAAACTGCCTAGAAAGCTACAGTAGCAGCCAACAAAAGTCTGGCTATCATATTTTTGCATTTTGTTAAAGCTGTCGAGTCTGTGGTGAGGCTAATCGAGCAGCGAGCCCTGACAGGTAAAACGGAGTCTAGTTTAAGACAGTTTTACCAAACCCAATTTGACTGTTTATTAATTGTTTTCCCTTCATTGGCACTGTAATTCTTGTTTTTTGACAGAATCAAACTGTGAGGTTAAATAAAAAGCAGGACAGGAAGAAGACCCTTCACCCTACAGCTATTAAACATGCATGTACAAGAAACACCACACGGCCTTCAGCCTCTCAACAAAACCGACCAACCAATGATAAAGCAGGTTTGATCAGTTTGTGACTCATTGAAATGAGCTGGATGAACGATTGTCCACAGATTCGCGCAGATCGTATAATCTAACTTCAATCGCATCCCTTCCTCACATGAATACAACGAAGAAAATGTTTCACGATATTATAGGTGTTTGTCAGTCTGTATGGGTGGTGGCGTCTGTACTTTGGTAGTTATAAATATATAATATATAGATATTATACTCGATATTTTTTTTTTTTTTTGGCTTAATGTCAGTGGCATTCTTTGAATTAAGAAAGAATCATTAAAAATAATCATCTAGACAATTATTTGAGCGAAATTGATCGGCAAGTTTCACATTCTTCATCTTGCCAACCTTCAAATCTTTTGCATGGCCAATTCTAGAATTGCACAACTGGGTGGGGCTTTTTGAAAACTTAGCACATTATCTTGGCAATAAATATTTGATTTCAAAAATAATAATAATAAAGAAGAGATCAAAAAAGCTTTTTTTTTTTTTTTTTTTTTTTTTTTAATCGAGTGCTACTTGACGCCAGACCTCATTTGAACATCTGATAACTGAATTAACCAAAGCACATTGGTTCAGATTTTCCATACTTTTCGATTCTTGTGACGTGGATATGCATGCTGTTACCTTGATGATCAAAATCTGCAAACATTTCACTGACACTCAAGACAACACATAACATTAAGAGCTCTGGGGCCTCATTTATAAAGTGTGCATATGCTCAGATTCGATCTAAGAGTGTGTGTGTGTGCTTAAATCCACGCCAGCACTCATATTTGTAAAAACTGTCTTTGACTGAGCAGACGTACACACTTTTTCTTTTTTTCGAGTACTGGGGGTTTTTGAAAATGTGAGCTGTTCTTGCAGCTCACTGTTCTAAATGAAAGAATTTGGATGATTACATGTTAATGACATTAATAAAGAGTCATTTACGGAGCACAGAGCTGAAACCATTCTGTTGCGCACAAGTTCAAGATCAGTAGCGATTCATAGATATCACATCTGAAAGAGAGACATACGTGCATTTACTGTGCATACATTCATTCTGTGAATCACACATTTAGAACATATATGAGAGATGATCGTAAGATAAATTTTAGGATGGTTTCTGCACACCATTATATAAATGAGGCCCCTGGGGTGTGAACTTTTGAACAGGATGATTGACACAACGTGAGATGGCAGAGATTATTATCTTTTTTCAGACTTTTCACACAATTTAATCTGTGGGAACTGATGGTTGTTTTGTTTATTTTTTTTTTTATTTTTTAGTACTGCCCTTCAGAATATATGAAATATTTACATTTCTAGACAAAGTATGAGCAATTTACCCGACCATCCTGTGGAAAAGTTTACACCCCCTGACTCTAAATGCAGTGTGTTGTAGGGGTGGGCGGATCTATTGATCTGCACCTAAAAATATTGATCCTAGTGTGGTTTCTGAACAGCAGTACATACTTCAGCACATACTTCAGAATGTATCAATAGTGACAGCAAAGGCTTTTACATTGTTACAAAAAAAGTTATTATTTTTAACTAAAGAATTCTATTATAAATATATAATAGAAATAGAAATAATATCAGTTTTCACAAAAATATTAAGCAGGACAACTGTTTCCTGAGCATCAAATGAACATATTAGAATGATTTCTGAAGGATCATGTGACACTGAAGACTTGAGTAATGATGCTGAAAGTTCAGCTTTGATCACAGGAATAAATGGCATTTTAACATATATTCACATACCGTCAGATGTACAATGTTACAAGCTGTCTCTTCTGCCAGTATGAGGCACTTTTTTGAGATTTACCTTGTTGCTAGGAGTGGTAGACAATCAGCTGGTAGGGATTTTCAGAATTGTATGTGAGATCAATCTTGGTCAGGGTGCCATTTCAGGTTAATAGTGCACAAACCACATCATCAGTAGTGTACCCTTACATCGTTGGTTTTTTAAGCTTTCTACATACAGTACACCCTTCACAAGGGTGGCCCACTGCAGGAATGATCAGACATTAGCTTTTGTCCTGTGCTATACGTTCCCGAACCTTACCCTGTTGATAAAGTCCTGCAGTGCCAAGTTTCTTAAGTGTTATGTTACTTTGACACTTAGGCCCAGCATGGATCTTCCACTCGTGGCAAATTCACAAGGTGCTTACTACTTCTTTCGTGAAGGCTTGAAAGTTAAGTTCTTTCAACTTCTTATGTCGTGATGCCAACAATCCTCTGCATCCCACTTCAACTGATAAATTTTGGTGTTCCAGCCATGCTGTTTCATTTCTGCTACAATCTCTGCATAGGTGTAGCTTTCTTTCCCTCACTCCCTCCTGTCCTTAAGTTCTCCCATGACGCTGGACTCCATCTTAAAATTAGGGGACCAGAGTATAACGCCTGGCACTTAGGTTGGCAATTCCGCCCGCAATTGTCCAGTCATGGGCCAGGCATGGGGTTGTTCTCTGATTCTGACTTGGGAAAGGATTCTGGGTGGTGTTTTGCCCTGCTCCTGACACATATTGTTGTCCTTCGGGAGATGTGCTTGCCCCTGTGGCTGTAAATTGGACATCGCTTTACGCTCCCAAAAGCTGATTACCATGATATTGAAGGAACTGATTGTGTCTGCCCGAACATAATCTTTGTTGCTTGCATTTCCCATAAGCCTTCCCCTCTAGCTGATCTTTCCTCCTCTCCCACACCTTCCAACCCCATCTCATTAGACTTCATAAAACCTTCCTGGCTTACCCACTGTAAACAAAGCAATGCTGCTTTAAAAGGTATTATTCAAAAGATAAAAGATGTGATCAAAGCCTGAAGACTGTACAGTTTTCCCTTCAGAGAGAAATCATATAAACCACCACCCTCAATTCAAAGTGCTGAGTGTTGATAGAGAGAGAGCTGTGAGAGTGGACGCAACAAGGCAGGCTTAAGAATGCATGTATATTATATGTTTTAATAACATGTTATAAAAAAAATAAAATCTATCTATTATCTATATTATATTAGAGCATATATCTATAATCTATATATATATACTATGATCTTACAAAGGCAACGTCTTTCGGAGAAGTACTATACGAAAGTAATTCCATTCAACACATCTCCTGATCTAAATGTCCCATAGTTAAGAAGGATAAGCTGTTGAAAATATGCAGGTGAAGTCAACTTTTGATGTTGAAAATAACTTTGTAGCTTCACTAAAGTTTTTTTTGTTTGTCGTGTTGCTCCTAGTCTAGTAGATAATTTTAAAACGTCCATTAATTTACTCGATTATCATCACCTTTCAATTTCTTTTGGTGATATCTGCTGCTTTCCCGAATGGTTCTTATTTAACAATTAGTCACAAACAACAGCTGATTTCAGGCTGTTGTAAACCATCAGAAACCTCAAATCCTTTTTTAATTTTATTTTTTTTATTTTTTTCTCAGGTGTGTTTGGTGAAGTCATTGTCGGGTGACAGAAGGAGAACTCTGTTACTTTACACATTGGTGTTTACTGAAATACATGAGGACGACGATATACGTGGAACTGTTTGGAGCTGAAAAGTCTCAAAAGCTAAAAGAAAGAAAAAGAACAAACCTTCTCCACATTTGATGGTCCCTCTGGATGGTGAGATTCAGAGAAGACTGAAGCTGGACAATCAAACTAGTAATCTCTGACACATCACAAACATCACAACTCAACCCGCTTGGAGATTATCACTAGAGATAAGTGGAGCGAAAAATCTCATCAAAAACAGTCAGTGCTTACTGCGTCTATGGTGAGTAGTCCAAACATTCACATATATAGCTGTTTTATTAAAATAATAGTCAGTACAAGTTTTAGCTCCATCAACACATTTGTAGAACGTAATGTTGATAAAAGGGGTCCATAAATGAAGAAGATCTGTAAAGTTGAAAAGACCTAAAGTCTCAAATCCAAAGAGATGATTGCTTTATCAAAGTTAAGACTTTCTGCCACGCCCACCCTAAAACAGTCACTATGTGGACGAATATTTGCATAATGCTGCTCAAATGTTCACATAAAGAAAGAAGGCGTGGTTTCAGTAATCACAGTTAGTGTTGAAGCAGTCATGTCAGGTTAGATGCGTGTGTGTATCTAGGAGAATCAAAGGCACTGTTATTTGGCCTTCCGAAAGTAGATGCAATTTAGGAAGCTTTTAAGATTACTTAGACACAGCAACACATTTGTGATGGACGACCGTTTCGTGAACCGAGGTGAGAGGTAATTCTGACTTTGCTACCTTCTGAATCAGCAACTGAAAGTAGGGCTTTGTTTATTAATTTAAATATTTGCTTTTGACTGTTCAAATGTGGAGTTTTGCATGTTGTGTGTGTGTGTGTGTGTGTGTGTGTGTGTGTGTGTGTGTGTGTGTGTGTGTGTGTGCACGTGTGCGCGCATGTGTGAGAGAGAAAGAGACAGTGTCACACAGTGGAGTCAGCTTTCTTAACTGTTGTGGCTTGTGTACTGCATACGAGCACATACGATCTTCTTCACTGTGTCTGTTTTTTGCGACTGTTCCTCTTTCAGACTTTGACTCTGATGCTAAAACTATGACATGTATGGACATTATTAATTGTGTTCACATTTAATTTGAAAGATGAAGGTTGCGATTATGGAAAGGGCTGCTACATTTCCGACGAGTGCTTGCGGTGTTTGGCCAATCACAATGCACTGGGTAATCTGGGCAGACTGTGCTTGTCGGAAGGAGGGACTGTTTAAGAGAGGCAGGGGATAGAGGACCTACAGTAATGTACAGTATTTGAAAAATAATGTGTTTTTTGAACATTAAAGCATGTCAACATATTCTGTTACACCAAACACACAAAATACTGATCTTCAAAAAAATGCGTCATATGGCCCCTTTAAGGATGTACAGTCAATTTATGAATAAAATAAAGCCTGTGGTAAACATAACATGACAATATTTTTACGTTTTGTTCTAAAATGTAAAAAACTGCACCACTCAGAGCCCAAACAGACGTTTTCAAAAATGAACATAACTGTTTCAACATTTTTATTTTGGGTATGGATATAAGTTACATTGTACAACAAAACATAAAAAGTATTTTCAAGTTATGTTTACCACAGGCTTTATTTTACTCATAAATAATAATAATAATAAAAAAAAAAACACATTATAAAACCCCTTGGGAAAACTTGAAGGAACATCCAAATCGGCTAAGAGACCAAACCTTTGGTCCGATCTAGGTGCCCCCGATTTCAACCTAGGGGGTCTCCCCTCCCCCACACATTATTTCACCCACATTTTTTTTCCTGAAACATCAGTGTAGACACTTTACTTAGATTCAATGTCCTTTCAATGTATATATAATCACTTTTGTGTATTTATTTTAATGTGGACACCTAAATGTCTTTGACCCTTAGCAATT
Organism: Cyprinus carpio; assembly: GCF_018340385.1. Taxonomy (NCBI): domain Eukaryota; kingdom Metazoa; phylum Chordata; class Actinopteri; order Cypriniformes; family Cyprinidae; genus Cyprinus; species Cyprinus carpio. The sequence goes on along the minus strand of NC_056618.1, from coordinate 9,507,810 downwards.
TTGTTGTTTGAGATGATATAAACCCTCTAAAAATAAGAGCTGGAAATAAGATTGTTGTTTAGATTTATCAATATTTTTCTTTATTCTCTCATGTTTTCAGCTCGTCTGTCTGTTCCTGTCATCAGCAGTAACTCTTCACAATGTTCTTCTTCATCATCTTAATGGTTTTTTTTTTTGTTCAGTTTAGGAATGGTTGTTTATTTTTTTGTTGATTGTTGTATGTGGGTAATGTGACTCTCTCCTGGTACAAAGGAAACAGTTTATTGTCCAGCATCAGTGTGTCTGATCTCAGCATCAGTCTCTCTCTACCTCTGGAGGTGGAATATCAGGATAAAAACAGCTATAGCTGGGTGCTCAACAATCCCATCAGCAACCAGACTCAACATCTGGACATCAGTCAACTCTGTCACACATGTTCAGGTACAGCAGCGCTGATATGTGTGTTTATTTACTGAGCTGATCTCTGTCTTCAGTTGTAGATCAGATTGATTCAATCACTTACACTCATGACTGTCTCTCTTTTGCTCTTCATCAGTTCCTCCAGTCTCTGTATCTCTGATAGTGCTGATCTCTGCTGCTGCTGCTGGATCTCTGTTGATTATAGCTGCAGTCGGGATCTTCTGCATCTGCAGGAAATGTAAAAAAATTAAAAAAGCTCAGGAGATCATAAAATTAATGAATATGATGAAATATTTATATTTTTATAAGTCACAAATTTCATTATAATATTGACAGCTTGGTAGTTTTAACATGTATGTGTTGTTTCATTGTTAATGCAGGTCAGCCAAAAAGGAAAGACAGGACTCATTCAGGACTGTTTAAATCATCATCTCGAAAAAAGGTAAGAAGTTACAAGTAGTTGTTGCAGTCAGTTAGTCTGTTACTCGTTTATACAGTATAGTTCTTAAAAATTGATGCTACTTTCAAATTTTAAATTATATTTCAAAGCTTTTTTTTTTTTTTTTTTATTTTTTTTGAGTAGACCTTTTTTTTTTTTAATTTTATCAAGGCTTTAGTAAGGTCTTGTATAGCCTGCATATTCACTCGGAGTGAATCTGAAGCAAAATTCTATTATAACTTTTTAAATGGTGTTAAACAGTTGCTCTTGATTTAATGTATATTTTTCCTTGCAGAAATCAAATGATGAACATGTGTATGAAAATATCTCCCCAAAGCGATGATCAAATACAGAATCTACTGGAATAAAATAAATGTCCTGACTCCACCTGTTTAGGTTACATTTAATCTCTACCAGGAGGGTGTTTTTTTTTTTTTTTTTTTTTTTTTTTTTTGCACATCCAATCTCATTGTTATGTCTTGAATTTTTGCTGCTGTTTAATTTAGTGGTTTACAAATAGAATAGCATTCAGAAACTCAACTAAATTGTTTATTTTCTATCTTAACATGCATGAAACTTGCATGCCTATTAAATACTGAATCCACCCTTTACTGCTCTCTGTTAATAATAATAATAATAATAATAATAATAATAATAATAATAATTATAATAATATCGACTGCATACAGTTTGTACACGATAAAGGCTGCTGGATATTTTGCCAAATCCAGCACAATCACATCATCGCTCTCTGATGTCGAAAGAGGAAAATAACACATCTCTAATAATAGCGCTACTTTTACCAGACACAGCGCGCTATAAATAGATGCTTCTTGCTTTATGAAGGTCGACATCTTTCCAGTGACGCAGAGCGCGCAATCAGACACGTCACATCATAACAGTTTCGAAATTTCAGTGGTTCGCCGCTAGGGAGCGATGATCTCTGAGAACCCATGAGAAGGGTGACCATATTTTGATTACCGAAAACCACACTCTGCACTCTGCCCGGCAATGAGATACTCAAATGATACTCGAAGTGTACTCAAAGATGCCTTATAATTTCAATACATTTATAGTATGCATCCTCTGTATGGACAGAAAATTGTTATATTACAAAATACTATCTATAACCAAAGACACAAATTCAGATTTCTTTGTCTCAGAGGTTACTCAACATGTTTTATGACAAGTTTCAAAAATAACGAATGAAATAATGATAGAAAAAAAAAAATGTCTCTTCTGTATTAGAAAAATAAATAAATAAAAAATATGGGGTGATGGGCCATGAGCCAGTGTCTATTTAAGGTTTGTACCTGATCTCAGACAAGTTTTATAAATTTCTAGGCATTTAATTAATGACACATTTTTATAATAAAAAGCAAGAGCTGTAGTTTAGAGCTGTAGTCACCTATTGGTCTGATTACCCAAGCTCTCATTAAAACAAACGAAACAAGTCCTACAATTTAATAAAATAGATAGATTTAATCTATAGATAGATAGATAGATAGATAGATATTTTAGTTTGATTATGTAATTTGTTATTTGCATTTAATATATTACAGCTTTATGATATAAGCTATAATTTCAGTTACAATTACATTTTAGGCAATGTAGTTTTTTTTTTTTTTTTAGATTTTTATTGTAATAACAACTCAGCTGTCCTCAGCTGGACACCTTTTGAGTAGAAATGCATATTGCAGTTTTTTGTTGTTGCAAATAAAACCCATAGTCAATAACTACTGTGGTTTTGAGTTATTTTAATATATAAATTCAATTAAATCATCAAACATTCATATGACTTGACAGTGACTTGCTTGCCTCAAGCTATGACTTGACTTTACTTGCTTGACAAGTTTTTGAAAGAGTCACTCCACAATACAATAGCAAAATATATAAATATGTATAGTAATTTTATGTTACATTATTAATCAGTGTCTAGTACACCTTCCTAAGGAAAGGATGGACCAGGAGACATTGCAATTACTAAATGATATTTAGACAGACTTAAAGAAGTTCCAAATCTATATTTGTGTACTTATTATTTCAGATATTTTGCCTGTAATGTAAATAAACGTGCAAATAAAGTCTTTTTCATAAAGGGTTTATGTTGCTGCTGATTGGGCTGACTTTTTTGACACTGGGGGGGGGGTGACACACCCACCAAACAAGAGAAAATAAATGTATCTCAAATGTATCCACCATTTCCAGGACACGTTCAAACCGGAAACCGTATAGCAAAACATTGTGCACCAGTTAGAGCTTGAACTTGCTTGAAATTCATAGATTTTGATGAATAATAAGCCTCTGTACTTCCGTACTTCCGATTTCTCCTATTATGGGGACAGGAGTCTTGTCAGTCAATAAATGGGAAAACAAAGTAACTGGCATTACTTTTTTTGAAAAAGTAACTCAGCTATTCATTTGTAAATTAAAAAGTAATGTGTTGTTTTATTGGTTTATTGGTTAATTGAAAAAGTAATGTGATTTGATTACTTGACTTGGTTTTGCGTTACCCCCAACAGTGCTTTCGACAAATACATTTCCACACCTTTCAAATATTTTTTTCGCACACTAAATCTTTGAACTAGCTGTTTTGTACTTAATGTATATAACCTGGGGTCTCATTTATAAATGTTGTGTAGGCACGAAATATGCATAGAAATTGCATACGCAATTTTGTACGCACATATCGGGATTTATAACTTTATAAACTTGGCGCAAATATGTACGCATCTTACGGACATTCTAGACCATGCATACGCACTCTTTTTTTCTGGCGTGAGAAAAGTAATGAATTAAGGAATGGTTTTAAAATCTATTTTTATTTCATTATACACATTTACATTCAATATTCCACTTTCATTAATGGAGATAAGCACTGCAAATACATAAAGCCATTACGCAGAAGTTTAACAAAAATTATATGAATTTAGACATGGATGCGCTTGATCACTTTTCCTGTGGTATGCTGTTTTAATGACAGCGAGGAGTGCTATAGATGCACAATAATTCATCTTTAAACTAAACTGCAGATCTCATGCTATGCAACAATATTTTAGTGAGAACGATGATCAATGATGTGCACTTACTTCGATATTATGGTGGACACTGCTGGATTCAGCGGTCCAACGGTCCAACGGTCCATTGTCCGGTTTGGATAGGTCCAGTGATAATAGCTTACTGTACAACCGCAGCTGCACTGAGGTGTTGTGTGAAGTCATCTCTACAACATTATGAAAAATGCCACTGTATCTGAATACAACTTCAAGAAAATGGCAATTTGTCACATGGATGGCAATATGCATAGAAATGATATGCAGATGAGGTTATTCATAGTAAAACTAGCCGTTGCAAGGTCCATATATAGTGATTTCGGGGAGGAGTCGGGGTGGAGAAGCACGAATGCACAATCTTCCCCTGATTGGGATTTAAAAATGGATTTTTCCGCAGGTTCTGGTGTATGCATTGTTTTATAAAATCTTGCTTTTGTGCATACGTACACTTTTAGGATGAAATCTACTGAGAGTTTTATAAATGAGACCCCTGGTTATTGTGGAGATGGTAAATCACACCAGCAAAAAAAAAAAAAAAAAAAAAAAAAAAAAAAAACAACACGTTACTTCAATAAGAGTTAAAGACAGACCCGAAGCTGTATTGATAAATACATTAAATTATTATTATTATTATTAATGTAAAAAATTAAAATGTAATTAAAAAATGTGTATATATATAATTATTATTAGCCTATAGATTGACAGATAAGCGGTTTTACCAATATCTTTGTCTCATATTTACACCCATCATCATTTTCATTCACTATAGTGGCGCCATCTAGTGGATTTTAAATATCAACAGATAAAACAGCATCACGGCCCAACACAGCAGCTGATTTTAAAAGTCACGTGACATAATATGTAATGTGAAAATTGTGTCACTTTGATGTGCATGTGAAGGTAACAGAAATGATCTCAGTTATGTTTTAATATTGATTCTAAGCTCACTTTTTATTTAAGGCTACTGCTTTGATTTTAAACAGCTTTACCATTTCTCAAAGGAAAATACTGTGAATTACTAAATTATATGAGTCTAATGGATAATCTTGTGGAATTTGATGAGCATCATATTTTTAATAGACTCTACTTTTTCATATATATAATCATCTCTTCATCTCCATCTTTCTGCTCTTCCTTGGCTTCCTCAGGTTGATAGTTTGGGTACCAGACAAAATACAATTTTGGATAGGCTATCAAATAAACCTCTACTGACAATTTTTGGATATACTGTATGCATGAATATCAACAGATGTCTTCTGACGGAATCTGGTCAACACACAGAATCCGATATTCCTGAGGATGAGATCCCATCTAACAGAGCCCAAGACTCCATCATGGCTCTGTGATCCCTCAAGCTTTAGCTGAGGCTGTACTTGGGCCCGTCACCCCACTGGCTCCAATGCTTCTACATTCCTCTGCCTGAAGCAGATGAAACCACATGTCTGTAGAGCAGCGACCACAGCAGGTTTCAGTTTGACTCTGAAGCTGAACTTAAAAACCTGGTACTGTGAGGAGGCAGATGAATTTATGAAAGTGAAGGGAAAGTCATGACATTTGCCAAGTATGTTAACCCATACTCAGAATTGGTGCTCCGCGTTTAACCCAACCAAGTGCACACACACAGCAGTGAGAAATATACAGACTGTGAACACACACCCAGAGCAGTGGACAGCTATATCCAGCGCCCGGGGAGCAACTGAGGGTTCAGTGCATTGCTCAAGGGCACTTCAGCCATGGGTATCGATGGTGGAAGAGAGCACTGTTCATTCACTCCCCACCCTCCTGCCAGCATTGAGACTCGAACCTGCAACCTTGTGGTTACAAGTCCAACTCTCTAACCATTAGGCCACAGCTGCCACAGCCTATGCACTTTGGTTTTTCCATTCACCTAAATTAGAATAAATATACATAATTTTAAAATCAGTAGGCTTTAAAAATCATTTGTTAATTCATATTTATCTTTATTTTACTGAGAAAAGTACAAATAAATGTTTTCCAATGCTTTCATTGACCAAATTGTATTTAAAAAAAAAAAAAAAAAAAAAAAAAAAAAACATTTTGATTTTTTTTTTAAAATTTTTGTGAAATTTAATTTTTTTTTTACACATTTAACACAATTTTCTTTAATAATTTAACACAATCAGACAGCTACACTCTCAGGAAAGGCACGTAAACTGTTATTGGGACCTATACCTATTATACCTCTACAATACTAATATCCACCCTTAGGGGGTAAATAATATACTTTTTTGAAAGTGTGCCGCCCCAGTTACAGCCTTTGTAGTTTTTTTTTTTTTTTTTTAAGAGTGCACCTTACAGAAAGCAAGTTAGTTGAATGAAATAAATAATGTTTGTTTGTTAATTAAGGTCATTAATTTTTTTTTAATAACAGCCAGATGAACTGTAAAAATATATCTTGCAAATGCAGCGTGTGAACTGGGAGGTTCAAACTCTGTCGTGGGAGGATTCACACATTTACAGTTCTGCTGTTGGTTTAGCAGGTAGTTTTATTAGCTCAGACACTGAACAACTGCAGAAAATGTTGCACATGTTTGTTTTGTTCTGTTTGTGCAGGTGCTTCCAGATTGGTAAGTTATAAAACATTTTCAAAGGCTTAATTTTCCCCAATTAAGAGTTATAAAAGGTGCTACTACTGTTGAAAGATTTTTTTTTTCATCTACTGCTCTCTGTATCATGAATATTGTGAAATCTACTAACTTTAGTCTCTGTTCATAGTTTTACATTGAAATTTCCAGGTCTAAAGTTCATGAAAATAAATCTCATTTATTTATAAACTGTATCGAAATTATCCAGCACAATTAAAAACTGTGCTTTTAATCTGCAATAAATGATAACTTTATACATCGATTTTCTTTTTCAGAAGATAACTTTAAAACAAATTAAAGATTAAGTTAAATTTATGATGTGTTGCACCAGAAGGACTAAGCTTAAATCAAGGTTTAGTTAATAACGTTGAAACTGAAATATGCAGACTTGCATATAAACCATCATTTTGCTCACAATGTTCATTTACATTTAAGATAAATTATCTTTAAACTCATCAATAAAGTCACATGACTGCAAAAGTTGTTGCTATTTTTGGAAACCTGTTTGCTTTGAGTTTGCAGACTTGATGTTTTTTTATATATATATTAAATAGCCTTGAAAATTTAGTATGCAAATCCAATGTATTATTTGTATTATTAATTCATTTATTTTTCTTATTAGTCTACACTCCGTACCTCATAATGACAAAGTGAAAACAGAATTTTAGACGTGAAATTTTGCTCAGGTGCCTCCCATTTCTCTTGATCATTGCTGAGCTGTTTCTATACCTTGATTGGAGTCCACCTGTGATAAATTAAATTGATTGGACATGATTTGGAAAGGCACACACCTCTCAATAAAAGGCCTCATGGCTGACAATGCATTTTAAGGCAAGGCAAGTTTATATATATATATATATATATATATATATATATATATATATATATATATATATATATATATATATATAGCACATACACAATGGTAATTCAAAGTGCTTTACCTAAAATAAAATAAACTGATAATAAAAATAATGATAATCAATAAAACACAGAATTTAAAATCTTTGAAACTGATTTAAAATTTGTAGTGAATTTAAAAATCATCATTAAAGTTGATGATATAAAATATAGTGCAATCAGTTCGGACATTGCACAGTGCTCATTCAATAAATGCACAGCTAAATAGTTGAGTTTTGAGTCTGCATTTTAATGTGACTAATGTTTTCAGTACATCTGGGGGGCTATTTCACAGAATCGCACCAAGATTCCTGACTTAATTTGTAGTTGTTAGACCCGTAGAGTCAAGGTATGCATTCACCTTGAGAACTTCATCTTTGTTTCCAAATGCAATGACTTCAGGTTTTTCCTTGTTTAACTGAAGAAAGTTCTGGCACATCTAACTGTTCATTTCATCAATTCATTTGCAGAGGGAATCAAATGGGGCTGTAGTCATTTGGCGTTAAGACTAGGTAAATCGGGTATCATCAGCATAGCTGTGATAGGCAATTTGGCTATTTCTAATTATTTGACTTTGTGGGAGCATATACAGGCTAAACAAGAGCGGGTGCCAGAATTGAGCCTTGTGGGACTCCGCATGTCATGGATGTCCACTAAGACTTATGCTTTCCTATACTCACATAATAACCTCTCCCTTCTAAGTATGACCTGAACCATTTGATTACCAGTCTCTGAATGTTATGTTATGATCGAAAGTGTCAAACGCATCTCTGAGATCTAGTAGTACCAACACTGATATTTTGCCAGAATCAGAATTTAAGCGAATAACATTTATTATCTTAATGAGTGCAGTCTCTTTGCTGTGATGCGGTCAGAAACCATATTGAAAATTGTCCAGGTATCCATTTGAGTTTAAGTAGTTGTTCAGGTGATTAAAGACTACATTTTCAATAGTCTTGCCTATAAAATGAATATTTTATATTGGTCTATAGTTGCTCAATATGGTGTTATCAAGATTGCTCTTTTTCAGAAGGGGTTTAACAACTGCAGTTTTCAGGGAGTTTGGAAAAGTCCCAGAAAGAAGTGAGGCTAGAAGATAGAAGGCTGACAATTTAATGTGCTGTATCATTTCTTCCAAAATTTTGCTATCAGTTTTCTTCAAAAGCAGACATACTATTTTCTGTTTGATATTGCTGTCGAATCTGTCTGACCTCTGCATAACTTGGGGATGTGCTTTATCGCCTTCCTGATATTATTGAAATTCTCAGAAAAGAAAGGAAGCAAACTCATTGCATTTGTCTATTTGTTGTCTCACTGGGAATCTGACTTGGGGGGTTTTGGGTCTCTCAGCAGTAGCAAAAAGAGTGCAAGTGTTGTTTAAAGTTACTGTTTATAAGGTTTGAGAAGAAAGTCTGTCTAGCTGTGGCTAGTTTCACATTAAAAGCATGAAGATGCTATAGTGCATTTCAAGTTTCGTCTTCTGCCACATCCACTCAGATTTTCAGCATTGTCTTTTCATACTCTGTACTGCTGTTGTTTTTCTTCAAGCTGATTTCTGTCTGCCAGTCTTCTTGCTGACTTTCACAGGAGCAATGTCATGAATAACATTTTTAACTTTTGAGTTAAAGGAATCAAGAAGAAGATCAACAGAGTCTGCAGAAATGCTTGGGTGTTAGAAATTTAGCCTCCATAAATAGCACACTAGTGTTTTCGTTAATACATCTCCTTCTGACAGAGACAGATCTAGATTCAGTGGTAGCAGAGATCAATATATCAAAGAAAATACAGAAGTGATCAGATCCAAGTGCTACAACCTTAATAACAATAGATTAAATGTTAAACCTTTGTGTGTGGGTCCATGCACATGCTGAACCGTGTCAAAAGGGTTTAAAACAGTTATAATTTATTTTTATTTTATTTATTTTTTTTTTTTATTTTTTTTTTTCTGCATTTTATAAAGTATTTGAATGATATAGTATTACAGTGAAATTGTGAAGAAGTCATTATTTGAATTTATGCGAACTCTTCAACAAAGGCTGGAGAATATTTTGGAGGCCTGTAAATAATGATAAACAGAATGCGTGGCGTACCTTTCAACACAATACCTAGATATTCAAAAGACAAGTACTGACCAAATGAAACTTGCTTGCATTGATAGACATCTTTAAATAGAGAAGCTACATCTTCACGTCTCCGAACAGTCCTGCAGACACTTATAAAATTAAAGTTAGGAGGGGTTGTTTCATTGACGACTGTTGCACTGCAGCTGTCTTCTAGCCATGTTTCATTTAGAAACATCCAGGTTGTTTGTGGTTAAGTCAGTGATTAGAAATGATTTAATTTTAGTGAGCGAATGTTTAAAAATGCTAACTTGATGGCAATGCATTTTGTCTTAACAGCAATATTAGTTGCTGAATATGTTGTCCTGGCTTCCATGGCTGTTTACCAGAAAGTCGTCCTTGGGTGCTGAGTCTTGGAGCTGTTCTGATACGTCACAGTCTGTCTGTGATGAGCTCTGTGGGTAGGGCACAACTGTGACGTTGTCCACGAGCAGTGCTTGTTGTGACTGCGTGGTGTTATCGGTGTGCTTGTGGGATGTGTCAACCACATGATGACTCGGAAGCTGATATGAAGTCCTGTTGTCACTCATACTCCGTCCAGGTGTGTGTCTGCCATACAGGTTGAGTAGTTTGGCACACACTACTGAAGGATAATGGAGGGAGAAGTAGATATCATTATAAGACAATGACGTCCTTACATTAGAAAATACATTCAACTTCATTTACATAATTGCAAGACAAAAGTCACTGCATTTAGACCTTCAGGTCAAGAACATGTCAAAGTGAATGTGGTGTTAAATTTAGTAATTTTTACATTTAGCATTACAATAAAATGAGTAACAAGGGTGTTTGAGTGTCAGTCAGCATTGTTTTTTTTGGTGTGTTCTGCACTGTTGATTCTAGTCAGATGCCGCCAGCGTTTTTTCATCATGTCGAATCGTCGGCAAGAAAAGAGAACTCAGATTGGATATTAAGTTTTGCAAATGAGCGCATGAAAAAAAAAGCAAAAAAAAAAAGAAAAGAGAACAAGCAAACCAAAGACGGAGGTTAAAGTGGGGGAATGCTCCGAAAACTTGTTGTTCATTCTATCCATTCTTTTCTTTATAAAACCATAGGAAGAAAGATCAAGGGCTGACCAATGCCCGTGCCATTTGCAACTCATGCAGACAAGACTGAAAAAGGGGAAAAAAGCACTGGCTTATTTGACAGTCCTTCTCAAAAAATTAGCCCATATTGTGAAAAAGTTCATTATTTTCCATAATGTACATCATAAAACTTAAACTTTGCAATATTTAGATTCATTGCACACAAACTGACATATTTAGGTCTTTTATTGTCCTAATGCTGATGATTTTGGCATACAGCTCATGAAAACACAAAATTTCCCTATCTCAAATATTTTAGCATATCATTCGCACAGGTCTCTAAACGAAAAATTAACCTAAGGCATCTGGAATCAACTAATTAACTCGAAACACCTGCAACAAGCTCTGCGGCTTTTAAAAACTCCCAGCTGGTTCATACTCAAAACGCAATGCCATGGGTAAGATCGTTATCTCAGAAGGCCATTATTGACACCCTCAAGCAAGAAGGTAAGACTCAGCAAAAGAGCTATTTGAACGAATAGGCTCTAATCCCAGATCTGCGTCTCAAGGCACCTCAGTGGGAAGTCTGTGGAAGGAAAAGTGTGGGCAAAAAAAACGTGCCACAACGGTAAGAGGTGACCGGACCTGAGGAAGAACGAGAGATTGTACGCGAGAAGGAACCGATTCCAGACTTGGGGGACCCTGGGGAAGCAGAGGGACTGAGTGGAGAGATTACATCCAGAGACACAGGCCAGGCGTGTGGCTTTTTGACACCAGGTTAACATAGTGGCAAGAAGCGCCAGACATGTGCTACACCTCAGCAGCAGGACTGTTGCTCAGGGGTCCAAAGAAACTTTTTCGGAGAAAGCCAATTTCTGAATGTCAATAGGAAATCAAGGTGCAGAGTGCTGGAGGACGGGATCGGGGAGAAGGAAATGGACCCAAGAATTGCCTTGAAGTCCCAGGTGTACAAAGTACCACTGTAGGCATGAGTCGGGGTGCCATGTCAAACGAGTGTTGGTCCACTGATTGTGTTTTATCAGGGCAGGGTCAATGCAGCTAGCTATCAGGAAGATTTATTGGGCGCACATTCATGCTTCCATCTGCTGAAAAGCACTTTCATGGAGACTGAAAGATTTGTCTTTTCCGCACGACCTGGCAATATGCTGACAGTGCTTGGAACCACTGCGTAAATTGGTTTAACTGACAATGTTAGTTTTTTTTTACTGTGTCAAATGGCTGGGCAACTATCCTGACCGAAACCCCTTAGAAGATCTGTGTGCTATTGTGAAGAGACAGTTGACGAGACGTGGAGAACCCAACACTCGGAGCAGCTTAAGGCCGCTATCGAAAGCATACGGGCCTCCATAACACTCAGCAGTGCCACAGGCTGATTGCCTCCTGCCACGCGCATTGAAGCGTTCATCTCTGCAAAAGGATTCCCGACCAAGTTTGAGGGTAACTGAAAGGCATAATATTGGAAGGTTGACTTCAGGGAGTATTCAAGGTGACCTTGTCTTTATTGGTCGGATGAAATATGCTAGGAATTTTTGAGAGAAGGATTTTGGGGTTTTTCATGAGCTGTATGCCAAAATATCAGTGTTAAAACAGTGTCAAGGACCTGAACAGTGCAGTTGGGTGCAATGATCTAAAATATATGGAAAGGTTTAATTTTAATCATTAATGGGAAATAAATGAACGTTCGTCCCACTATGATAATTTTTTGAGCAAGGACCGTATACTATACGCTGGTAGATAACGTTTAATCAGGAAGATCATTAATGAAGTGTAGTATCAACTTCAATTCATGTTCCCATAGCTGCTGCTGTTGAAAAGCTTTATGGACAATGAATGAGAGATTTCAATCTGATTTCAGGTTTTTTTAACCATCAGAAACCTTAAATCGTTTATGGATCAGGTTGCTTGGGAGTCAGTGCCAGGACGGAGGAGATTCTGTACTTGGTACATTGGTGTTACTGAAACTAAAGTGAGGACCATGTATTACTGTGCTCAATTGAAGTCGGCAACTCTCTGACTGAGCTTACCATAGAGAAAAGAAAGCTATTTTTTTTTTTTTTTTGTCTTTTTTGTGTTTCAGAGACGAAACTGAAGCTGGATCATCAACTGGATCTTTTTTCACAACATCACCAACTCAACAAAATGGAGATTTTTTTTTTTTTTTTTTTGGAGCGGAAAAAAAAATCATCAAACATTCGTCTTTCTTTTTTTTGTGAGTCGTCAACCATTTCACATGGTGTCGCATGTTTTGTAAAGGTGTGGTTCTTGTTGTGTTTGCTCCTCTTTTTTTTTTTTTTTTTTTTTTTTTGATGGGGGGGGGGGGGGATTATGGGGGGGGTGGTGGCTTTTGGGGGGGGGGGGGGGGGGGGATTAATGATTAGAAAAGTATGAGAGTAACGCAAGAGCCCAACAATTGGATGAGCTTTAGGCCGCTATCGAAGCATCCTGGGCCTCCATAACCAACATCAGCTCAGTGCAAACAGGCTGATTGCCTCACAGGGCCACGCCGCATTGAAGCAGTCATTTCTGCAAAGGATTCCCGACCAAAGTATTTGATCGTGCGTAACTTGAAACATAATTATTGAAGGTTGACTTTTTGTATTTTTAAAAACATTTTCTTGTATTGGTCGGATGAAATATGCCTAAAAAAATTTTTTTTTGAGATAGGAATTTTGGGTTTACATGGAGGCTGTATGCCAAAATCATCAGTATGAAACCAATAAAAGACCTGAATTGTTCAGTTTGGTGTGCAAGAATAATATTGGACCAATTTAAGTGATTAAAGTTAACATCCAAATTTTTATCTGAGCCCCTGCCCATTAATTGGAAATAATGAAACTTTTTCACAATATGCATGCAATAGGGGGTCTCCCCTTTACCACACTTTTTTGAGAAGGACCTGTATATCTGACCCTGGTAGACACTTTAACGTTTTAAGCAAAGCACTATGTTTAATAATTTAAGTTTTTAATCACCTTTCAATTCCTTTTGTTGAATGAGTGGGCGGCTCTAAAACATAAGATCTGAACATGTTTTATTACAATTCAGAAGATTAATTTCTACAAATGCATCTGATTTCAGGCTTAACTGTTAACCATCAGCCAAAACCTTTCAATCTTGTACTTTATTTTTATCAGGTGTGTTGGTGAGTCATTGTCAGTGAGGACGGAAGGGGGAGATTCTGTCTACTGTTACACATTGGTGGTATGCAATACTTTGAGGGACGATGATATACTGTGGAAAAAGTTGAAGCTGGAAAATCCTATCCCCCTTTGTTCTCCACTAGCTAAAATAAAGAAAAGAAGCAAATTTATTCCTCCACATTTGATGGTCCTGATGAGAGATTTCAGAGGGACAGACTGAAGCTGGATCATTACAAACGGCATCTCTGACCATCACAAACAACATCACAAATCAACACAATCAAACGGATCTCTGACCATCACAACATCACAACTCAACACAAGCTGGAGATTATCAACTAGAGATAAGTGGAGCGAAAAAATCATCAAAATTTTTGTGTTTTTGTGTTTGTTGAGTAGTGCAAACATTCACATACATTCACTTGTTTTTTTATTAGTGGAATTTTTTACATATTTTTATCTGTTTTTATTATATGTGTATTAATTTTGATTTTGGATGGACAGTCTGATGATTTCATATCATGATCGATCTTGAAGACATCAATAATTTATGATTAATGATTAATGAATTTATGAATAAAATAAAGCCTGTGGTAAACATAACTTGACAATACTTTTACGTTTTGTTCTACAATGTAAACTGCAAACACTCACAGCTCACACATATGTTTTTAGAAATGAACATAACTGCTGCAAAATTTCTATTTTGGGCATGGATGTGTGTAATTTAAGTTGCACAACAAAACGTAAAAGTATTGTCAAGTTATGTTTACCATAGGCTTTATTTTACTCATTAATTGGGAAAAACAACAACAACAACAAAACAACACATTATAAAACCCCACAGGAAAATCTCGAAGGAACCCGTGGCGAATTACTGTACTCCTCCAGGTTTCTGATTGCCATAGTTCCCCTACTTTATTTCCAACAGAAACGGAATATTGAGTAGAGGGCGGGGTTTAATTTCTGCGCTCCTCCTCTCATCTTTCGCTCGCAGCAAACTAACGGCTGGAGGGGTCTGGTTAACCATATTCTGCCCAAGCCATCAAACTGACTTCATCAGAGAAGGAATGCCATTTCAGAGCAGAAACAAATGATCAGATTTTAATTAAAGATTTTTTGTTTTTTTTCTTTTTTGGATTATTTGTTAAATTTTAGGATAGCAGTGTGTGCTAACAAAATAAATATTGTACATTTTGATTTCATGCTGACATTAAAGTCCAATAACATCCAAATTGGCTAAAAGCCCATATTAACTGGGGGACTTGAGCCCCTGCCTCATTAATTGCTGATGCTGAAATGCCCCTTTGGTCCGGTCTATGTGCCCCCGATTTCAACCTAGGGGGTCTTCCCCTTCCCCACAAATATATTTGAAACATCAGTGTAGACACTTTACTTAGATTTAATGTGCTTAAAATCACTTTTGTCAATTTCTTTTGATGTGGACACCTAAATGTCTTTGACCCTTAGTAATTTTGATGTTTGAGATGATAGAAACCCTCTAAAAATAAGAGCTGGAAATAGGATTGTTGTTTAGATTTATCAATATTTTTCTTTACTCTCTCATGTTTTCAGCTCGTCTTCATGGTCCTGTCATCAGCAGTAACTCTTCAACCTGTTCATCATCATCTCTCATCATCATCATCATCATCATCATCTTCGTCATCAATCATCACAGCAGAATTGTGTCATTGTTGTGTTTCAGTGGTGAATGTGGGTCATGTGACTCTCTCCTGGTACAAAGGAAACAGTTTATTGTCCAGCATCAGTGTGTCTGATCTCAGCATCAGTCTCTCTCTACCTCTGGAGGTGGAATATCAGGATAAAAACAGCTACAGCTGTGTGATCAACAATCACATCAGCAACCAGACTCAACATCTGGACATCAGTCAACTCTGTCACACATGTGCAGGTACAGCAGCGCTGATATATGTGTTTATTTACTGAGCTGATCTCTGTCTTCAGTTGTAGATCAGATTGATTCAAATCATTACACTCCATGACTGTCTCTCTTTTGCTCTTCATCCGTTCCTCCAGTCTCTGTATCTCTGATAGTGCTGATCTCTGCTGCTGCTGCTGCTGGATCTCTGCTGATTATAGCTGCAGTCGGGATCTTCTGCATCTGCAGGAAATGTAAAAAAATTTGCTCAGGAGATCATAAAATTAATGAATATGATGAAATATTTATATATTTCACAAGTCACAAATTTCATTATAATATTGACAGCTTGATTGTTTTAACACGTGTGTGTTGTTTCATTGTTAATGCAGGTCAGACAAAAAGGAAAGACAGGACTGTTTAATCATCATCGAAAAAAGGTAAGAAGTTACAAGTAGTTGTTGGTCGTTTGTTATTTTGTTAGTTTTTTGTGTATTGTTCTTATTAATTGATGCTACGTTCAAATTTTAAATAATATAAGCTTTTTTTTGAGTAGACATTTTTATGAAATTATTTTACAGAAACTTTAGTAAGGTCT
This sequence comes from Cyprinus carpio, assembly GCF_018340385.1. Taxonomy (NCBI): domain Eukaryota; kingdom Metazoa; phylum Chordata; class Actinopteri; order Cypriniformes; family Cyprinidae; genus Cyprinus; species Cyprinus carpio. The sequence continues at coordinate 9,491,630 of NC_056618.1, read as the reverse complement.
TGTATAGCCTGCATATTCACTCGGAGTGAATCTGAAGCAAAATTCTATTATAACTTTTTAAATGGTGTTAAATTGTTGCTCTTGATTTACTGTATATTTTTCCTTGCAGAAATCAAAGGATGAACATGTGTATGGAAATATCGTCCCAAAGCGATGATCAAATACAGAATCTACTCGAATAAAATAAATGTTATTGTTTATTTTTTTTAGGTTACATTTATTCTCTGCCAGGATGTTGTTTTTTTTTTTTTTTTTGTCGTTGTTTGTTTGTTTTTTTGCACATCCAATCTCATTGCTATGTCTTGAATTTTTGCTGCTGTTTAATTTAGTGGTTTACAAATAGAATAGCATTCAGAAACTCAACTAAATGTTTTATTTTCTATCTTAACATGCATGAAACTTTAGCCTTTTAAATACTGATTCCACCCTTTACTGCTCTCTGTTAATAATAATAATAATATTAATAATAATAATAATAATAATAATCATAATAATATTAATATCGATTGCATACAGTTTGTATAAGATAAGGGCTGCTGGATATTTTGGCAAATCCAGCAAAATCACATCATCGCTCTCTGATGTCGAAAGAGGGAAAATAACACATCTCTAATAATAGCGCTACTTTTACCCGACACAGCACGCTATAAATAGATGCTTCTTGCTTTATGAAGGTCGACATCTTTCCAGTGACACGGCGCGCGCAATCAGACACGTGATTTACGTCACGTCATAACAGTTTCGAAATTTCAGTGGTTCGCCGCTAGGGAGCGATGATCTCTGAGAACCCATGAGTAGGGTGACCATATTTTGATTACCGAAAACCAGCACTCTGCCCGGCGATAATGAGATACTCAAATGATACTCGAAGTGTACTCAAAGATGCCTTATAATTTTATGTATATTTTACATTTATATTACAGATAGAAAATTGTTATATTACAAAATACTATCTATAACCAAAGACACAAAATCAGACAGGCTTCTCAGGGGTTTCTGGGGATTTTTTATATTTTTTATTTTGAAAAGTTTCGAATGTAATGATTGTAGTAATGATATTGTATATTCTTTTTTATTATGTTTTATAAAGATCTGTTGTATAGGACTTGATGTTGATATCCCTTAATGCATACTTGAGGTACCGATGAGACTTCATGGGATGGTCCATTGAGTGATGGCACTGTCGTCAAGTATGCATCCCTTAATGCATACTTGATGTTGCGATGAGACTCGGGGGGATGGTCGATTGAGTGATGGCACCCTTTGGGTTGTCAAGTGGGCGCCCTCCTTCCTTGGTGTTTCGCTGATAGACCCACGACAACTCCAGAGGGTTCAGCAGTGAATCGTCAATCCCAGGTTCACTCCCTAGGTGCCATTAACTCACTTGAAGACCCAAGCAGAGTCTTTTCTCTTCACCCATAGCCACTGGCTTCCCTTTTCCGCAGCCGCGGAGAGGTCTTTGACTGCCTGCCGGTGGGCCTTTCCTCGCACTCCCATCTCCCTGAGTAGCCCGGATGTTGAGGTGGCTACGAACTCCTCTGCAGCCTACTTCCACTGGGCAATACCTTCACATTCCAGCCTTGATGTTGCGCATCGGTTTGCAAGTTCAGCGTACCTCAACCTTTTCCGTTCATAGGCCTCCTCCACTGCAACCTCCCAGGGCACGGTGAGCTCGATGATGTAGACAAGCTTGAGCGAGGCTGACCACAGAACAATGTCTGGTCGCAAGTTGGTGGCTGCGGATTTCAGCTGGGAAACAGAGTTTCTTGTTCTAAGTCTGCCAGCATCTTCCAGTCCCCTGCTCTGCCCAGCTGACCAGAGTCTGATCTTATGGTGGGTGAGGTTGGCTTGACCCTCACCTCCCGAACTAATGGTGTTGGCTGCCACTGGGGTGGATGGGGAGGAAGGGCATTCACGCTTGTCCGTCGACTTTCCAACACTGCTGCAAAGACACTTTAGCACCTGGTTGTGCCGCCAGTGTGTAACGGCCTTGGGTGAGGCTGGTCTTGCCATCCCACTAAGATGTGCTTCAGTGTTTGCTAGACTTGGGCATAGAGGGCCACATGGGATCTTCGGCATACCATTGGCTTAGGTTTGTGGGAGAAGGTAGGACATCGTAGGCAGCCCTGACGTAAAGCTTGCCCTGAATGCCTCCATCTCCAAAGCTCTTTCCAGGAGATCTTCCTCTTCTCCACGTGGTTCCCTACCATCCACTGCCCTTGCTTTGCCTGTGCCACAGCTTGGGCACACCTTCTTACTTCATCCTCCTCCCACGTACCTCCTGGAACACCATCTTGCGTCTCTGAGATGGAGAGCCTTGCTCTCCACACTGGTGTACTAGCCCCAAGTCCAAGACCACTCCTCCCCTCCTGCACTCGGGCCCACGATGTCCTTGTGTCTGAGTGCTGCCTTTGCCTGCTCAGTTTGCAGCAAACGGGGGTCCACTTCCTCCCGGTGGCTAAGATGGGAACAGCTTGGGCTACAAATGGATCGTTCAAATCCGTAGCATCATCTCCAGTCTGACTTTGGCACACTTGTATGTACTCCTCTACCAGACTGGGAAATGGGCAGGTGTGTAGCATCCCTTTGCCATAAAGCCCAATACTGCTGAGGCACCTGGGAAGGCCAAGCCACTTCCTTACTATGAGCTGATCAGTCTATTCTCCAGCTTTTCCACCTTCGAGAGAGCGGGACTTCATAGAGGGTTAGTGGCCACAGGAGACGTGGAAGTAGTCCATACTGCATGCACCAGAGCTTCAGCTTGCCAGGAAGCAGGGTTCTGTCGATGTTCTCCAGGCCACTGGCTACCTCCTTCCTAAGCTGCTCTACTCGCTCTTTGTCTTTAAGGGAGGCATCATACCACCGACCTAGGCTCTTCACTGGCTTCTCAGAGACAGTTGGAATGGGTTCCTCGCCGATGTGGAAGCGGTGGTCTGAAAGCTTCCCCTTGATTGATGGAGATGAATCTGGACTTGCTCAGCTTGAGCTTCATGTGAGCCCACTCAATGTTTTCCTGCAGCTTTCTTAATAGCCGTACAGTGCAAACCTTGGTCGTGGTGAGAGTTGTGAGGACATCCATGTAGGCTCTGACCGGCGGCAGCCTCAGCCCAGGTCTTATTCGCTGTCCGCCAACTGTCCATCTAGAGGCCCGAATGATGACCTCCATGGCCAGGAAATAATAAATATGGGGTGATGGGCCATGAGCCAATGTCTATTTAAGTTTTTTACCTGATCTCAAACCAGTTTTACAAATTTCAAGGCATTTAATGACACATTTTTATAATAAAAAGGAAGAGCTGTTTAGAGTAGTCACCTATTGGTCTGATTACCCTAGCTCTCAGTAAAACAAATGAAACAAATCCTACATTTTAATAAAATAACACACGGAAGACTATATCTATATATATAGATATTTAATGGTATTAGATGATTTGTTATTTGCATTTAATACATTACAGCTTTATGATATAAGCTATAATGTCAGTTACAATTACATTTTAGGCAATGCAGTTTTTTTTTTTTTTTTTTTTTTTTTTTTTTTTTTAATAACAACTCATAAGTAGTTCTGAGGTGGTCAGCTTTTGAGTTTTTAATGGTTGTTGTGGTTTTTTTTTTTTTTTTTTTGTTTTTTTTTTGTTTTTGAAAATTAGTCCATTAGTTAATGTGTTTTTTGGTTATTTTAATATATAAATTCAGTTAAATCATCAAACATTCATATGACTTGACAGTGACTTGCTTGCCTCAAGCTATGACTTGACTTGACTTGCTTGACATAGGCAGTGACTTGACTTGATTCTCACAAAAAAATTGACTTGGACTTGCTTGAGACTTGAAGGATAAGACTTGAGACTTACTTGTGACTTGTACATGTGTGACTTACTCCCACCTCTGGGATCAACTAAACACTGGATTCTGAAAAAGTATGTGAAATATTTAATGTTCGCGGCGCAGAATCTTTAAAATACGTCCGAGAGTATTGTGGCGACATTTCCACATCCCGAAACGTGACACTGAAGGAAACTAACTGTGACTGGTTGTTTGACATGTCGGTCAAACAGCTTCATGGGTGGGCCTTGGCCAATGAAAGCTGCCATGAATTCCAGACCTTCAGCCGTCGGTCTGAGGGTCTGGCTATGTGAGACTAGGGCTGCGTTCATCCCGACAAAACGGTGCAAAACGTTTTTCAAACCGAAACTGGTGTGTTGAACACTCTGTTTTGATGATTCATGAGTTGCAACTATGGCAGCTGAGAAAGCCATTCTAATGAAATCTTTATAAATACGTTTTTAATACTGCAAAATACGCTCGATGTTTAAGTCACTGCCCTTGCCATCCAAAATAAAAGAGAACATCTCAATCAAGTGAAGGGATTTGTGGAAATTGTGGTTACTAGTTATTGTGATCCAAAATTTGCCTCGCATTTCACGATGAAAAGACAAACATTTCAGGTGAAGGATAATCCACTTCGTACCTCCGAGACTATATTATGATCTATATGACCTTATTATTTTTATTGTGAGCATTAAGCTTATCATTATTGCTGATCCCTGTTGTTGTGCTATGATTTTGTAAAGTTTACCAATATATAATCAGAGAAGTATAGAAATGTTTATGAAAGTGTCATTCCACAATACAATAGCAAAATGCATAAATATTTATAGTATTTTTATGTTATATTAAATAGTATTTAGCACACCGTCCTAAGGAAAGGATATGGACCAGAAGACATTGCAATTGCTAAATGATTTTTAGACAGAAGTTCCAGATCTCTACTTGTGCATTTATTATATCAGTTATTGTGCCTTTAATGTAAATAAACATGTGCAAACAATATACTTGCTCTTGTGAATTTATGTTGATGTTTGTTACATTGTGCAAACTGTCTCTTTAAAACAGCATGGTTTATATACATGCATGTTTGACACACCTACTAAACAAGAGAAAATGTATCTAAAACCTACATGATTTTTTGTCATAACTTTTAATTAAGTTAAGTTGTGTCTATTAGCGGGTTTTACATCATTACAGATAAAAAAGAATGATGGTTTTAAAAGTCAGGTGATTTTAAAAGTCACGTGACATAATATGTAATGTGAAAATTGTGTGAAGGTAACAGAAATGATCTCAGTTAGTTTTTAAATTGATTCAAAGCTCACGTTTTTCTTTTAGGCTATGCTTTGATTGTAAACCGCTTTACCATTTCTCAAAGGAAAATGCAGTGAATTACTAAATTATATGAGTCTAATGGATAATCTTGTGCAATTTAATGAATTTCATATTTTTGTTTTTTGCTATGTTTTGTTTGTATAATGGATAATCTTGTGCAATTTAATGAATTTCATATTGGCTTCCTCAGGTTGATAGAAGAATAGTTTGGGTACCAGACAAAATATAATTTTGTTTATTGTTTCTTCGTCAGTGTCAAGCAGTTGCTCATCTTGCATTTTTGCAGTAGTTTAGTGATTCTTAATAGTAGCAGTAGCATAGTAGCAGGACAGGAAGAGACTTTTTAACAAATTAATTACATTTTCTCTAGATGTTTTTGTACACAGAGGATGTGAAAACATGTGTGTGTAGAGGAGAAAACAGAGGGTTTCAGTTTGACTCAGAAGATGAACTTAAAAACCTGGTACTATGAGGTGGCAGACAGCTTTATGAAAGTGAAGTGAAAGTCGTGACATTTGCCAGGTATGGTAACCCATACTTAGAATTGGTGCTCTGCATTTAACCCATCCAAGTAGTTCAGCAGTGAGAAATGAACACACACCCAGAGCAGTGGGCAGCTATATCCTGCGCCCGGGGAGCAACTGGGGGTTCAGTGCCTTGCTCAAGGGCACTTCAGCCATGGGTATTGAAGGTGGAAGTTCACCCCTCCCCCCTGCAACTCCTGCCAGCATTGAGACTCGAACCTGCGAACTTGTGGTTACAAGTCCAACTCGCTAACCATTAGGCCACACCTGCCCCAGCCTATGTACTTTGGTTTTTCCATTCACCTAAATAAAAAAATAAAAAAATAAAAAAAACATAATTTTAAAATCAGTAGGCTTTAAAATCATTTGTTAATAAAAATAAATGTTTTCCAATGCTTTCATTGACCAAATTGTATTTTTTTTAAAAATAAATGTTTTCCAATGCTTTCATTGACCAAAAGTTGGGTTAATTGTTTTTAATCCACAATTAACACCATTTTCTTTAATAATTTAACACAATCAAGTGAAGTCAAGTCACGTCACCTTTATGTATATGGCGCTTTAAACAAAAAAAGATTGTGTCAAAGCAACTGAACAACATTAATTAGGAAAACAGTGTGTCAATAATGCAAAATGACAGTTAAAGGCAGTTCATCATTGAATTCAGTGATGTCATCATCTCAGTTCAGTTTAAATACTATCTGTTCAATCATTTGCAATCAAGTCATCGATATCACTGTAAATGAAGTGTCCCCAACTAAGCAAAGCCAGAGGCGACAGCGGCAAGGAACCAAACTCCATCGGTGGACAGAATGGAGAAAAACCTTGGGAGAAACCAGGCTCAGTCGGTCGTTTTACGTCGGGGGCCAGTTCTCCTCTGAACGGGACAAAACCAGCAGTTCAATTCCAGGCCAGCCAGCAGCAAGTCAGATTGTGCAGAAGAATCATCTGTTTCCTGTGGTCTTGTCCTGGTGGTCTTCTGAGACAAGGTCTTTACAGGGGATCTCTCTCTGGGGCTCTAGTTTTCCTGGTCTCCGCTGTCTTTCAGGGCTGTAGAGGTCCTTTCTAGGTGCTGATCCACCATCTACTGGATCCAGGTGACGCCAGTGACCCTCTGATCTGGATACAGACTGGATCTGGTGGCTATGCTGACCTCGGAATAAGAGAGCGACAGACTATTAGCATAGATTCCATTCTTCTAATGATGTAGCAAATACATTGGGTGTTATGGGAAGTGTTCCTGGTTCTGGTTTAACTAATAAATGCAGCCTAAAAATCCTTTAACGGATTTAGATATTAGAAGCATATTAGTGTGTTATGTGTAAACCAGGTTAAAGAGATGGGTCTTTAATCTAGATTTAAACTGCAAGAGTTTGGGCTAACTGGAGTTTGTTTATTAAGCGTACAGAACAACCACTCAATAAAACATTACAATAATCTAACCTTGAGGTCATAAACTCATGGATTAACAATTCTGCATTTGACATTGAGAACATTGTCCGTAATTTAGATATATTTTTGAGATGGAAAAAATGCAGTTTTACAAATGCTAGAAATGTGGCTTAATAGCACAGCTAGGTTCCTAACTGATGACGAAGAACTGACAGAGCAGCCATCAAGTCTTAGAGCAAGCGTTCTAGGTTATAACATCAGAAGTTTTTTAGGTCCTATAATTAACACCTCTGTTTTTTCACAGAATTTAGCAGTAAGAAATTACTGGTCATCCTTCCAGTTTTTTATATCGACTATGCATCTCGTTAGTTTTTCAAATTGGTATGTTTTGCCGGGCCACCAGTGAAAGCGAACACCATGTTTCCTGATGATATCTCCCAAGGGTAACATGTAAAGCGTGAAGAGTAACGGCCCTAGTACTGAGCCTTGAGGTACTCCATACTGCACTTGTGATCAGTATGATATAATACCTCTTCATTTACTGCTACAAATCAGACAGTTACACTCTCAGGAAAGGAACGTAAACTGTTATTGGGACAGTACCTTTTCATTAGTAATAAGTACACTTTAGGTACATATATGTATCGTAAACTGTTATTGGGACAGTACCTTTTCATTAGTAATAAGTACACTTTAGGACCAGAGGGAACTCTCACCTGAATATTGACTGCGTACCCCTTGAAACTCCAATTCCCATCCTGCCTCATCCCAGGGACTAATTACACACACACACCTGGCAGCTAATATACACACACACATATAAGCAGCTCACTCACTCCTACTCACCGCGAAGTCTTGATTTGCCCCGGCTGTCACTACTGAGCGTTTGTATCCATTTATTCTGCCTTCTCGTTTTGACCTGGACTGTTTAACGTTTACCGATTGTTCTCTGCCTGCCCTGACTCGGATCGACCTGTTCCTGTGATTGTTTGCTATCTACCCTGATCTTGTGCCTGTACCTGGGTTCTGTCTCAGCCTTGCCTTCTCCATTGTATCTACTGATGATTGACCTGTCTTGTCTGACTATCCAAATAAGCTGCAAATGGATCCCGCCTCTGCTGATGCTTCACAACAAATATCCACCCTTATAGGGGGTAAATAAAAATTTTTTTTTTTTTTTTTTTTTTTTTTTTTTAAGTGTGCACCATACAGAAAGCAAGTTAAATGATAAAAATAAAGAATGTTTGCCCATAAAGAACAGTTATTAAGTTTTAATAACAGCCAGATGAACTGTAAAAATATATCATGCAAATGCAGCGTGTGAACTAGGAGGTTCAAACTCGTGGGAGGATTCACACCTTTACAGTTCTGCAGTTAGTTTAGCAGATTATTAGATAAGAAATTGAACAACTGCAGAAAATGTTGGACATGTTTGTTGTGTTCTGTTTGTGCTGGTGCCACCAGATTGGTAAGTTATAAAAACATTTTTAAGGCTTAATATTCCCCAATTTAGAGTTTGCAGAAAAAGGTGCTGCTACTGTTCAAAGATTTCTTTTTCATCTACTGCTCTCTGTATCATGAATATTGTGAAATCTAACTAACTTTAGTGGTCTGTTCATAATAATTTTAAATTGAAATTTTCAGGTCTAGAAAGGTCATGAAAATAAATCTAATTTATTTATAAACTGTATCGAAAATATCCAGCAAAATTAAACCTTTGCTTTCAATCTGCAATAAATGATGTAACTTTATAGATTGATTTTCTTTTCAGAAGATAACTTTAAAACAAATAAAAGATTAAGTTAAATTTAGGATGTGTTGCACCATAAGGACTAAGTTTAAATCAAGGTGTAGTTAATAACTTTGAAATATGCAGACTTGCATTAAAACCATCATTTTGATCACATTGTTCATTTACTTTGAGTTCATATCTGGAATTACTACATTTATTTTTTTAATATATTAAACAGCCTTGAAAATTTAGTATGCTGTTCCAATGTATTATTTGTTTTGAGTCATGTGCTTGTTTAAATTTGTAATTTTGTTATTATAATAATAATATTATTATTATTATTTTTTTTGTTTTAATATACTGTGTATTTTTTATGTGGAGAACATATGGGTTTTTATAGATCTAGGGTATAATGTTTTTTTAATTTGGCACTGGTTATCCATCCTTTTTTCATAAATTATGCCACATTGCTCAATTAATTGATATTATAAATATACAGTGCATTCATAAAATATTCGGACCCTCTTCACTTTTTTTTTCAATTTTATGTTGTAGCCTGATACTACAGTTATTTTAATTCATTTTTTTCATACCTCATAATGTGAAAGTGAAAACAGAATTTTAGAAATGTCTGTAAATTTATTAAAAAGAAATCACATCAGATTTACATAAGTATCCAGAACATTTGCAACAACACTTGAAATTTTGCTCAGGAGCCTCCCATTTCTCTCGATCATTGCTGAGATGTTTCTACACTAAAGGATAGGTTGAAAACACCATAAGGACTACAGGTGGGTATTCCAAAAAGCAGGTTATGTGACATACCTGGGAATGTTTGATGATAAGCGAGCGGATAACTTCAAGGATTAAAGATTAAACAGAAAAAAAAAAAATATATATAGGTGGGTGTATGTATGCACTAAGCATGTAAAGGACCAATGAACAAAAGAAGAAACATGTTTTGTTAATAAGCTGCTTATTATGAGATAACAGTCTATATCAGCAGATATCAATAGTCAATATTATTCATTCAAAAAGGGGAACTGAAACTAGGACTGCAGATATAAAATCTTAAACCAAAGCGGCACTTGCTTACGATTATTTTTAGGGTTGCGATGTCAGGCCATTTTTGAGCATCTGTCGTGCTGGTTTTTGTGGCATGTTCCACACGTCAGCGCTTGATGTTTTTTTATGTTGTCCTCAAAAGAGGCACAACATCACAGCGCTAAAAATCCCTGATGGGTTTGAACCCAATGTTTTATCAAAACTGCTTAAAGCTACAGTAGTAGGTAACAAAAAGTCTAGTATATTATTGTTGAGCTGTCAATCTTTGAATGCTGTCACGACATGTGATAGGTAAGAGTCTAGTTTAACCGCTTACACCGATTTGACTGTTTATTAATTGTTTCTTATTGCACTGTATATCTGTTTTGTGAAGCAATCAACTCTGAGGTTAAATAAAAGCAGGACAGGAAGAAGACCCTTCACCTACAGATTAAACACGCATGTACAAGAACACACACTTTTCTTCATTCCTCAAGAAAACCAACCACAGCAGGTTTCAGTTTGACTCTGAAAATGAGCTGAGAAGATGTCACAATTGTAAGATAGCAGACGTTATTAACTTATTGCAGACTTCTCACTAAATAATTGAAGAAAATGTTTCTCGTGTTTGTTTTGTTCTGTTTGTGCTGGTGGAGTCTGATTGGTAATATATATATATATATATATATATATATATATATATATATATATATATATATATATTTGGCTTATGTCCAGTTGCTTAATGTCACGGTGCAGGGTGGCCTCTTAGGCTTCCCCTGCGGTCTTGTTGTCCTGTCCATGTATGTCATGTCAGCTCATGCGGTTCTGGGCAATCAGTGTGGCGGTGTGGGGTGTGCAATCAGGACCCAGACCCTGACAGAATCTACAAAACCGATTCCAAAAAAGTTGGGAAACTGTACAAATTGTGAATAAAAACAGAATGCAATGATCTGGAAGTTTCAAATTTCAATACTTTATTCAGAATACAACATAGATGATATATCAAATGTTTAAACTGAGAAAATAAGTTTAATTTTAATTTGAAAAAATAAGTTGATTTTAAATTTCATGGCATCAACACATCTCAAAAAAGTTGGGACAAGGCCATGTTTACCACTGTGTGGCATCCCCTCTTCTTTTTATAACAGTCTGCAAAACGTCTGGGGACTGAGGAGACAAGTTGCTCAAGTTTAGAATAGGAATGTTGTCCCATTCTTGTCTAATACAGGCTTCTAGTTGCTCAACTGTCTTAGGTCTTCTTTGTTGTATCTTCCTCTTTATGATGTGCCAAATGTTTTCTATGGGTGAAAGATCTAGACTGCAGACTGGCCATTTCAGTACCCTGATCCTTCTTCTACCGCTGGGTGAAAGTGTTGTAATTGGTTCAGTATGTGGTCTGGCATTGTCATGTTGGAAAATGCAAGGTCTTCCCTGAAAAAGACCACGTCTGGATGGGAGCATATGTTGTGTCTAGAACTTGGATATACCTTTCAGCATTGATGGTGCCTTTCCAGATGTGGTAAGCTGCCCATGCCCAGGCTTCTGAACTGAGCGCTGATAACAACTTGGGTTGTACTTGTCCTCTTTTAGGGTCCGGATGAAATGTCCCGTTTTCCAAAAAAAACTTCAAATTTTGATTCGTCTGCAAAAAAAACCATAGAACAGTTTTCCACTTTGCCACAGTCCATTTTAAATGAGCCTTGGCCAGAAGAGAAAACACCTGCACTTCTGGATCATGTTTAGATATGGCTTCTTTTTTGACCTATAGAGTTTTAGCCGGCAGCGGCGAATGGCACAGTGGATTGTGTTCACCGACAATGTTTTCTGGAAGTATTCCCCGGCCCATGTTGTGATTTCCATTAAAGTAGCATTCCTGTATGTGATGCAGTGCCGTATAAGGGCCCTAAGATCACGGGTATCCAGTATGGTTTTCCGGCCTTGACCCTTACGCACAGAGATTGTTCCAGATTCTCTTAATCTTTGGATTATATTATGCACTGTAGATGGTAATAACTTCAACTCTTTGCAATCCTTTCTGATATTGCTCCACTATTTTTCGCCGCAGCATTGGGGGAATTGGTGATCCTCTGCCCATCTTGACATCTGAGAGACACTGCCACTCTTAGAGCCTCTTTCATACCCAATCATGCCAATTGACCTAATAAGTTGCAAATTGGTCCTCCAGCTGTTCCTTATATGTACATTTAACTTTTCCGGCCTCTTATTGCTACCTGTCCCAACTTTTTTTGGAATGTGTAGCTCTCATGAAATCCAAAAAAAAAAACAATATTTGGCATGGCATTTCAAAATGTCTCACTTTTCAACATTAGATATGTTTATCTATATTCTATTGTGAATAAAATATGTTTACGAGATTTGTAAATTATTCCATTCCTTTTTTACTCACAATTTGTACAGTGTCCCAACTTATTTGGAATCGGGTTTGTACTCACCCGAATAATGGATTCAGCAGAGGAAACGGAGTTGCGCCATCTCTCCTGCAGCAGGGCTCTCTTCTGGGAGCCGGAAAAAATCGTGGCTTCTCGTCGTGCCTACTCAGAGATTTCTCTCCAACTCAACCAGCTGGTGGAATGGCTTGCCTTTGGCCAGCCTTTCTGCATTCTTGCAGGAGTTGCGCAAGGTTTCTGATTGTTCGGTGCGAGGAATTGAGGTTGCACGAGCCTTGTCGGTGCTTCAGCAGGGAAAGCAGTTCGTGTTCTGTTACTCCATTGAGTTCTGCATGCTCGCCGCATCCTGTGGCTGGAATGAGAATGCACTTTGGTATCCCTTTCTCCACAGCCTGGCTGAGCACGTGAAGGATGAGATCTATTCTCTTGAGCTGCCTTCTGGCTTGGATGGGCTGATCTACCTATTGGCTGAGCACGTGAAGGATGAGATCTATTCTCTTGAGCTGCCTTCTGGCTTGGATGGGCTGATCTACCTAAAATGTGCTGAGCTAGTAGCAGCATGTGACACGCTTTTCTCAACGCCTCATCCTCCTGGAGGAGGAGCCTATGCAAGTCGGGAGAGCACGGCTGACCATAGGGGAGCGACGCCATTGCCTGGCCAATCAGCTGTGTTTCTACTGCTGTGAGGCGGGCCATGTTTGTAGTGGCGTGCCCTGTTGCGGGGAGACGCTTATCACGCAAGGGAGACGTCACTATCTGGTGGCCATCTGGTGGTCCTTCAGGTTTTCAGGCTTCATTACAGTTCGGGGGAGCTGTCTTCCAAGTTTCCACTTAAATTGAGTCTGGAGCAGAGGGCGACTTCATGGATTCCAGTTTGGCAACATATCTGGGGTTTGACAATTTTTACAGGCAGTTCATTCGGAATTTTAGCCAGATTGCCATTCCTCTGATGGATCTCACCTCCACAAGAAAACAATTCTGTTGGTTATCGCAGGCCCAAACTGCGTTTGAGAACTTAAAGAGTTGATTTATTTCAGCTCCTATTTTAACTACCCCTGACCCGTCTTGTCACTTCATTGTGGATTTGGATACGTCTGAGGTGGGGGTTGGGGCAGTCCTGTCTCAGAGATCATTTTCAGACGAGAAAATACATCCATGTGCCTTTCTTTTCTCATCGTTTAACCCCCGCAGAACAGAACTATGACATCGGGAATAGGGAGTTACTAGCTGTCAAGCTGGTGCTGGAGGAGTGGCATCACTGGTTAGAGGGAGCGGAGCTTTCATTTATCGTTTGGACTGATCATAAAAATTCCAGGAAGGCTTGCTGGGCATTATATTTTTTGGGCATTTCAGATTTACCATTACTTATTGCCCGAGCTCTAAGAAATGGTAACCTAACGTGCTGTCCACAGGTCTTTGAGGCTTAGGCTATTCCCACCCTCCCCATGGGCTATTCTGCATCCCGACGTGTTGTGGTGGCGGTCACCTAGAGGATGGAGTCTAAAGTCCCCATGGCTCTATGCAACGCGTCTGTTCCTGCAGGATGCCCAAAGGTCTGCTCTAAGTGCCCGAGTCAGTCCAAACTAGAATCCTACAGTTGGGGCTATTCTTCTTGCCTAGCTTGCCACCCTGGAGCAACTCATACTTGTTTTGTATTTTAATAGATGATATAACATAAAACAGATAGATAAAAAATAACGGAAATTAATGGAAAAATTGTGCATTCTCCATTATGCCACCTTCAAAGAATTCTATAATTGTATGACTGGGGGCATTTTGAAAACTTAGCACATTATCTTGCAATATAAATCTCTGATTAATATATATATATATATATCGATATATATAATATATATATATATATATATATATATATATGTATGTATATACAAAATAATAATAATAGAAGAGATCATAAGCTTTTTTTTTTTGATTCAGTATTTACTTGACATCCAGACCTCATTTGAACATCTGATAACTGAATTTAAACAAAAGAACTGGGTCAAATGTTTCCATACATTTGATTCTTGTACTTGATATGCATGCTGTTACCTAGATGATCAAAATCTGCAAACATTCCTGACACTCAAGACAACATATAAATTAAGAGCTCTGGGGCCTCATTTATAAGAGTGCATATGCTCAGATTTGATCTAAGAGTGTGCATGTGCGTAAATCCACGCCAGCACTCATATTTGTAAAAACTGTCTTTGACGTGTGAAAAGTGCTTATCATCACGTCAGGGTCTGAGCAGACGCATACTTTCTTGTCAGAGTACTGCAGGTTTTTGAAAAATTTAAGCTGTTCTTGCAGCTTGCTGTTCTAAATGAAATAATTTGGATGATGACTGTGATCTTCTACATGCTAATGACATTAATTAGGAGTCATTTATGAGGCAGAGAGCTGAAACCCATTCATTTGCGCACAAGTTCAAGATTTTCTCTTGAGCTGCCTTCTGGCTTGGATGGGCTGATCTACCTAAAATCTACCTTAAATCATTCTGTGAATAAAGCATTCGCATATTTGATAGATGATCGTAAGATAAATTTTAGGATGGTTTCTGCACAACATTTTATAAATGAGGCCCCTGTGGTGTAAACTTTTGAACAGGATGATTGTCACAGTGTGAAATGGCAGGAATTAACTTCATTTTTCAGACTTTTTACACAATTCAATCTGTGGAAACTGATTGGTTATTTTGTTTAAAGTTCTTATTTTGTAGTACTGACCTTTAAAAGCAACAGTACATGAAATATTAAAATTTCTAGACAAAGTATGAGCAATTTAGCCCGGCCATCCTGTGGAAAAGTTTACACCCCTGACTCTAAATGCAGTGTGTTGTAGGGGTGGTTGGCTCTATTGTTATGCACCTATAAAAATACAGATCCTTGGGTGTTTTTTAACCAGCAATATTGTTTCTTTAGCACATACTTCAGAATGTATAAAAAGTAAGAAAGTCGTTACATTGTTACCAAAGAATTATATATATATATATATATAACATACTTCAGAATGTATAATGTGTGGTGTGAAAAAAAAATACTCTTCTTTTTAAATAAGGCAGGGGGGATATACTGTAATATAAATAATATCACAGTTTCACACAAAAATAAATAAATAAATAAATAAAAATTAAAAAGGCTTTTGTGTATCTGTGGCTGTTCTGAATGTTTTATTTACAATTAGTCACAAACAACAGCTGATTTCAGGCTTTGTAAACCATCAGAAACCTCAAATCTCTTTTTATTTTTTTTATTTTTTTCTCAGGTGTGTTTTGTGAGTCATTGTCAGTGACGGAAGGAGATTCTGTTACTTTACACTCTGGTGTTACTGAAATACATGAGGACAACAATATAGTGTGGAAATTTGCTAGAAAAAGTCTCTCATAGCTAAAATAAAGAAAAAGAAGCAAATCTTCTCCACATATGATGGTCCTGATGAGAGATTCAGAGACAGACTGAAGCTGGACAATCAAACTGTGTCTCTGACTAATCACAAAAAACATCACAACTGATGAACACGCTGGAGTTTATCAACTAGAGGATACAGGGGGGAGATAAGTGGAGCGAAAAAATCATCAGAAACATTCAGTGTTTTTGTCTATGGTGAGTAGTCCAAACATTTACATACTGTATATATAGCTTTTTTTAATAAAGTATTGTCAAGTTATGTTTACCACAGGCTTTATTTGACTCATTAATTAAAAAAAAAAAAAAAAAAAAAAACATTATAAAACCTCACAGGAAAACCTGTGGCAAATTCCTCCTCTGGGTTCCGACGTCATAGTTCCCCCCACTCTATTTCCAACCTAAACTGAATATTGAATAGAATAGTTGAATAGTTTATTTTTGCACTCCTCCTCTCATCTCTCGCTCACATCAAACTAACGGCTGGAGGGGCCTTGTTAACCATATTCTGCCCAAGCCATCAAACTGACTTCATCAGAGAAGGAATGCCATTTCAGAGCGGAAGCAAATGATCAGATTTTAATTAAAGATTACTTAGACAGACGTTTTTTTTGTTTGTTTTTTTTTTCAGTGGATTAAGTTTCATGGATTATTTGTTAACTTTAAGACAAGCAATGTGTGCTAACAAAATTGTACATTTTGATTTCATGCAGACATTTGTTTTTTTTTTC
>NC_056618.1:9411473-9474736 GCF_018340385.1 Cyprinus carpio | reverse complement strand
AAAATTGAATAAATAATCAAGCACCTCTACATACAATTGAATAAATAATCAGCACCTCTAAATAAAAAAAAACAAACAAACAAACAAATAATCAGCACCCTCTACATAAAATCAAATAAATAATATGCACCTCTACCTAAAAATGAACAAATAATCAGCAGCTCTAAATAAAATAAAACAAATAATCGCACCTCATAATAAAACCAAGTAAAATAATCAGCACCTCTACATAAAATCAAAGAACTAATCAGCACCTTATAAAACATCACAGATGTTTGTTTTACAACTTCATGTAAGCAGTTTAATCAGTTCAGTTATAAGACGATGTGAACATATGGGACAAAATAACTGATATGTCAGAACAGTTTTGCATTGATAGGTCTTATAGTGAAAACTACAAGAAATAGATAATTCCACAACATTACTCTCTTATACTCAAATTATAAGTGCTTTTTTGGCAATCCATTATTTCCTAATTCTTTTTAATCTCTAATTCAATAAAGTATTACCATTATAAAATGATGTTATTTTGTTTTATTGGCAGCCTCAACCTGATTATTGTTCCATGTTCCTCAAAGGAATGCTGCCTTGATCAGGTAGATCAGCTGGATTACTTGATGACACATCATTACATTCAATTTCCCTTAAAGGAATGTCATTCGGAGCTGGATTAGGTGGCACATTACCATCATTGTCCTGTAAGCATTCAATTTCCCTTAAAGGAATGTCATTCGGAGCTGGATAAGTGTCTTCTTCATCAAACAGTCATCTTCTGTATTACAGTAAAACAGAAACTGAAGTATTGTGATTTCAGTATTACCTCTAAAATGCTTAAACTGTTATAATTGTTTTCTAATAAGACACTTACTCTCTCTAAAAACTGACCTAATGTTTTAATGTTTTTATATTAATTGTTATAGAGTTTATTTGGGTAGTTATTGTGTGTTTTGATTGTTTTAACACTGCCCTCATTGACTGTTTTGCTTCTGTAGTGCTAAAAATAAAGGGCAAAAAGATAAAACTATTGCACATTTTAAAATCGTTACAACCATGTAATAATAATAAAAAAAAAAGAATTACAATTATACAATGTATATATATACACCACACAACACACACACACACACACCAGTGTTCTTGTAAAGGATCTTTTGCACAGTAAATCTCATATTTTGTTAAATCAGATTTGTGTAATACTTACGCTTTGTGGTGCTTCCCTATATGTCCTGCAGCGATTGTCACAACATTTTCAGAGCAGCAGCAACTTTGACACCAACAAAAGCACCAACAATAGCACCAACAAAAGCACCAACAATAGCACCAACAAAACCCCAAGCACAGGAAAAACATATGTTTCTTTTTCGTGTCTTCAGACAGACCTGAAACTGTAAAAGCTAAAGAGAGTCATTATTAGAAAATATATTAGAAAATTAATAGAAAGCAACTAATAATCCATACATTGATATTAGGTCATTCTAACTTGGTCCCCAGTTGTATGATACTGATTTAACTGATAAATTGCATGTCTGTTGTGTGTCAACAGATTTTCATGTTCATGTTAATAACATCAGTCAAAGTGTTATTGAGTGCATGGTTATACTTTTTCTAAATGGTCCAGAAACCAATACACACAAACCAATTATTCAAAGAAAATGCCTGAATGACTAAATTATACTCACCAATAACAGTTAACATTGAATTTCTTCACTCTGGTGATATTAAAGCTGCTGTCACTGATGATGGTCTGGTAGTTGATAAAGTCCAGAGTCTGTGGTTTCTGGTGTTTGTGATGGTCAGAGATCCAGTCTGATGATCCAGCTTCAGTCTGTCTCTAAATCTCTCATCGTCTGTACAGATCTTAATCTGATCTCCAGCGACTTTCAGCGATAAGGTGTTATTAAAATACCACTTCATCACATCATTAGTTTGTTTAATTTCACCAGTATCTAAAGTAACAGATTCTCCCTCATTTTTCTTGACTTTTGCTGAAACACCTGAAACCCAAAACAACAGCTACTGGAGGATCTTTTTGGGGTTAAAAGAACAACAACAACAAAACTACACAACATGAACTATGAAGATGAATGTGATTTCACAAGCCCTTTCCTGACTTTCAGTCTGAAAAGAAACATTTATGCATGGTTTGTGCTTAAACACATTTTACATCCTTTTTTACGTTAAGTCCTCATTAAACTCTCTGGTGCTCCTCATTTGGGAGTCACACTTGTGGTTTTCCCAGTCAAAAGTGACCGGACACCTACGATTTAACTTTTTCCCCCACCCCAGTAAAATCAATGTAACATATTTTGTTTCTATATTTTATTTTATTTTATTTTATTTATTTTTATTTTGTATTTTGAGATAATTTCATGGTACTATTAATATTTAGGGAATAATTATGATTTCTACCCATTGAAAATAATAAATATTTTTAAGCTTATCGCCTTTTAGTTGAATTATTGCTTTTATTTTAATATTTGCTGTGTTACAGTCACACCAGTTCATATGTGTGTGTGTGTGTGTGTGTGTGTGTGTGTGTGTGTGTGTGTGTGTGTGTGTGTGAGTGTATGTGTGGGTTTTGCACTTTTGGAGCCCCTATTTTAACAACCTTAGCACTCTATTGCGCTTAAGCCATGTCCGAATCCACTTTTGCTATAAGAATGGAAAAAAATGGTTGTAACGCCTGCACATGGTCTAAAAGGGTTTTCCATTTTCTCTTAATGAGTAATTGGTGTGTTTTGCGCATAACATGAAATAAACCAGAGTCTCATCTCCCATTCCCTTTAAGAGCCAGTTGTGCTCGCGCCATGGTGGATTCGCAATTTACATGGGGAGAATTTACAAGCAGAAAAACTGAACGCATCTCTAGTGAGGGAACAGATCTGCTTGTGCACGTAATTCTGATACATGCAAAGACTATACATTATGACATGCAGACATTTTATATTATGTACACAATATGAATCTTTTACATTTTAATCCTTTAGTTTTTCATTTTTAAAAAATGTTTGTGTGCTGCTGCACATCCCTGTGTGTGTAATAAGCAAAGGGTGGACAGCACAACTGGCTCGCTGTGCACCTGCCAATAGGAGCATATTACTAACACGCTCTTTAATTAAAAAAATATTAAAAATTAAAAAAAAAAAAAAAAAGAGTTCAAATGCACTTGCTATTTAGACAAACATGGTGCAGGATGTGTGAAATGACAACTGTGTTGGGCTCATGAAAAACTAGCAAAAAACACTAGTTGTCACGCCTGGCGCCATATTGCAGCAGCTGTTAGATATAGGGCTCTTGATGTTTTAGAGTTTCACCCTGTCATTGCTGTGTACTTTTTTCTGCATTGCAACAGATTTGTAGATTGTTTTTTGACCGGAGACCACAAGTGTGACTATTTTTTTAGGACCATTTAGCCTGCTCAAATCATGCCCCTCAGTTTTTTCATTTTTTTTCATTTTTGTGTTCACATTCCAAATACCAAATAAAAGTCACCAAGTTTCATACCGTTTTGATGAAGCTGTGATTTTTAAAAAATTCAAAACAAAAAAAATGTCAGTCAAAAGTGATGGAAGAGCACAAGAGGGTTAAACCTTTAAACAGATAATAAGCTGATCAGAGATGGCATGATTAGACACTGTCAACTTCATCTGAAACCAGCTGAGCTTCTTATGATTGGAATTAATTATTAAAACTATCAGCTTGTCAATTGAATTGGCTTAGTTTAAAGTAAAATTAACTTTTAATAATGTAAACAGAGATCATTCTACACACTGCATCTGATTATAACTGTAAAAAGACAAAACACATTAACAATGTGCTTAAAAAATGTATAAACTGTATTTTAACATTCATTAAAGACTCACCTGGACAGTAAACATTGAAGATCTTTTCACTGCTGCTGTTGATCAGTCGTTTATAATCTCCAGCAAGTGTGTTTGTGATGTTTGTGATGGTCAGAGATCCAGTCTGATGATCCAGCTTCAGTCTGTCTCTGAATCTCTCAGTACCTTCATTACACTGAACATCTGTACAGATCTTACTCTGATCTCCAGTGATTTCAGCAATGCGAATGTCACTAAAATACCACCAGCTTCAGTCTTGTTTGTTTGTTTCAGTATCAGTGTATAGAGTGACTGAATCTCCCTCCATTAAAAACACTGACACACTGTCTGTATAAACACCAGACACACCTGAAGAAGAAATTAAAAACATAAGCCAAACAAAATACTATAAGTGTGTGAAAATGTTTTTTCTACATCATAAAGAATGTAGGTAGAGAAGTATGTCTGGATTAATGCTAACAAAACATAAGAACATTTTTATTCACTGATCAGACAAACATACATTTCACCATACCAGTCTTGATGATGATTTATAACAATCCACTTCCTGATATCTTTGCCCCCTTTATACATATTTGCGCATTCATACAAGTAGTCTGAAGTTTTCAGACTCATAATAAAATTTGACATACATTATTAATAACATTAACATTTACTGACGAATTATGCCATGTTACGTTATATATATATAATCAGTTGACCTGATCATTTAAGAAACTTTTTTTATGCATGGCCTACGGTCGTTTTATCATTAACAGATTGAAATATGTAACCGCGGTAGGCGTTGTTGTCCCTAGTCTCACAGCGTCGCTTAGCCTACAGACACAGCAATCAGTGTATAACGAAAACGAGATTTGAACAAATAAAGGTCTTACCATTGTGAAGAAAAAACAAGATCACTGTCAGCAGATTAAAGAGAAGCTTCATTTTCACCACTTTTCCCTCCCTTTTTGAATGCAGATTCTTATTTATAAAAAGCGTTCTTTTCTTCCGCGTAGATGGCGATGCAGTAATTTCACTACAGTTAGAAGTGAAAGTACTTAAAAAGGAGGGGCTCCTGTGGAAGATGACGTACAGTAGTGAACGTTCCCGTGCTTTTCTAATATGCATATGCAAAATGCATTTCGACGTGATCCTTGTGTAAAACGTCTTAGCCTGGATACATACAGTACAGACTACCTTTATCGCAAATTAGGGTACAATGATCATCTACAATCATCTTTAAGATAAAATGTGCTTTTCACTGCGCCTAAAATGTATAATTGCAAAAAAAAAAAAAAAAAAAAAGAGACATATTTAGTTATTATAGTTATAAAATTATTTATTTTTGTTCAGTAAATATGCTGTCATTAAAATGTTAATATAAAAAAGTATATATTTTAAAATATTGAAACAAAATCATTTTACTAAGTAAAGATTCTGGAAAGTACAGAAGGAGACCCAATAGTAATTGAATATGTATTTACAGTAGTAACAACAAATTATATTTTATTATAGGACATGATTAATATCATGTTTTTAAATATGATATTTTCATTCTAAACATGGTGATTATCTCTAATATGGACACCCAACATAATATATGATATTTAATCTCTGAATATAACCATGTCATGTCAAGAAATGGAAAAGACAGCCATCTATTAATTTTCATGTAATTAAAGTGCGCCTTTAGCCCCAACAGCAGGGACGCTTTTTACCCCAAATACCATACTTTTACATACTCGTTCGTTATTTAAAAACTTTTGCTTTAATTATATTAAACAAAAACTGAAAATCATAAAAAAAAGACATTTGTCTCAAAATATATGCATTAATTTTTAGCAACTCTCATTTGCTACTTAAATCTACATAAAAAAAAAAAAAAAAAAAAAGAGATCAAGCAAGCACAGAATAAGCTTTGCGCTACTGCGTCAAGGATCGACCATGCGGCAACCCTCCCGCTTTTTCTCGTGAAGCCTACATGGAAGAGACTTCAACTGTAATTCATCAACTGGCCGCTAGAGGCCGAAAGGGTCTGGCTGCAGACTTGCACTTGCATTCTCAGACTTGCATTCTCAGACTTGCATTCTCAGACTTGCATTCTCAGACTTGCACTCTCAGACACTTGCACTTCCGGTAGTGACATTACTTGCAGTCTTTATTTTATATTTTGTTCTATTTATTTTTTTTTTTTTGAATCTCTCAACATTTTACAACAGCAGCCAGGTGTTGAAGACAAGAAAAAAAGAAACTAAATTACGAAGTCGCTTTTAATCGCTACTTGCACTCTTAGCTACCTGCGACGTCACTTGCAACCAACACAAATCGTGCATGTTGCCAATGGAGACAAGACACTGTGGTGATTAAACGATTAAAACTAAATTAGTGACATCACGTACAGGGGTCCTACAAGAAAAAAAAAAGACCCGCAAATCCGTGGCCAAAAAAACAGCAGAATATGAATGCAATGCGCAAAGTCTCTCATTAAAGCGTTTTCCTCCCGTAGAAAACATAAACACTTAATATGGCTTATTAATGTATTAAGATGCTATTCAAATATCAAATTCAATATAGTTTATTAATATAACGAATAATGTATAAAACATGGCAAAACAGGCGCAAAACATGGCATATATGTGGCATAATAATAGACTAAGAAGATAAAGAAGAAACTCAAGTATGCTCCTCTTCATTATTAAAATATACATAAACAATATGTACAGGCAACCAGGTGAGCCCAGAATAAATGCAACATACAAAGTTCGCGTTAAGCGTTTTTCCATATAGAATAACTGTCTACAGCTTTTTTATTTCTTTGTCTTTGTCCATTAAGCTATGCGTTTTATTTATAATGAGAGACTCTGTGCATTGCGTTCATATTCTGCGTTCTGTGGCCGCGGATTTGCGGGTCATGTCTTTTTCTTGCAGGACCCCTGTACGTTACGGTACTAAATTAGTTTTAATCGTTTAATCACCACAGTCGTCTTGTCTCAACTGGCAAACACATACGATTTGTGCAATTGCAAGTGACGTCGCAGGTACTGTAGCTGAGAGTGCAAGTGACTTCGTAATTTTGTTCTTTTTTCTTGTCTACACCACCTGGCTACTGTTGTAAAATGATGAGAGATTCAAACAAAAAGTAATCAATAAATAGAACAAAAAAAAAAAGACGGATGTCACTAGCGGAAGCGCAAGTGTCTGAGACTGCAAGTCTGAGACTGCAAGTCTGAGAATGCAAGTGCAAGTCTGCAGCCAGACCCTTCTCCTAGAGGCTGGCTTAATACCCTAATACAGTGGTTCCCAACCACGTTCCTGGAGGCCCCGCAACACTGCACATTTGCATCTCTCCTTTGTCTGAGACCACCCAGTTCAGGTTGGGAGTCTCTACTAAAGAGCTGATGATCTGAATCAGGTGTGTTTGTTAAGGTGACATGAAAAACATGCAGTGTTGGGGGGCCTCCAGGAACGTGCTTGGGAAAACACTGCCCTAATAATATACCCTAAATACAGGTCCATTTCAGTGAATTAGAATGTGCGTGGAAATGTCATTTATTTCAGTAATTCATCTCAAATTTTGAAACTTGTGTATTAAATAAATTCAATACACACAGCCTGAGTAGTTTAAGTCTTTGATTTCTTTAATTGTGATGACTTTGTCTCACATTTAACAAAAACCCATCAATTCACTATCTCAACAAATTAGAATATGGTGACATGCCAATCAGCTAATCAACTCAAAACATCTGCAAATGTTTCCTGAGCCTTCAAAATGGTCTCTCAGTTTGGTTCACTAGGCTACACATTCATGGGGAAGACTGCTGATCTGACAGTTGACCAGAAGATAATCATTGACACCCTTCACAAGGAGGGTAAGCCACAAACATTCATTGACAAAGAAGCTGGCTGTTTCACAGAGTGCTGTATCCAAGCATGTTAACATGAAGTTGAGTGGAAGGAAAAAGTGTGGAATAAAAAGATGCACAAACCAACCGAGAGAACCGCAGCCTTATGAGGATTGTCAAGCAAAATCCATTCAAGGACTGAGGCTGGGGTCAAGAGCCACCACACACGGAAGTGTCAAGGAATTTGCTGAACCCACAGACAACGTCAGAAACGTCTTACCTGGGCTAAGGAGAAGAAGAACTGGACTGTTTCCCAGTGGTCCAAAGTCCTATTTTCAGATGAGAGCAAGTTTTTGTATTTCATTTGGAAACCAAGATCCTAGAGTCTGGAGGAAGGGTGGAGAAGCTCATAGCCCAAGTTGCTTGAAGTCCAGTGTTAAGTTTCCACAGTCTGTGATGATTTGGGGGCAATGTCATTTGCTGTTGTTGGTCCATTGGGTTTTATGTAAACCAAAGTCACTGCACCCTTTTACTAAGAAATTTTGGAGCTTCCTTCTGCTGACTAGCTTTTTGAAGATGCTGATTTCATTTTCCAGCGGGATTTAGTGACATGTCATACAGTCAAGTCTGGTGACCCATACTCAGAATCCGTGCTCTATTTAAAACCATCCAAAGTACACACACACACACCGTGAACACACACCTGGAGCAGGGGGCAGCCATTTATGCTGTGGCACCCGGGGAGCAGTTGGGGGTTCGGTGCACCTCTGCTGACACAGAGGCTTTGTGCTTTTGTTTTTGCATGATTAAAACTCAAAATCAGCAGGTTAATTCAGGTAAAGTGGGACAATTTTTGCAAAACGTATAATGTTGATACTTTTTTTCTTTTGTTAACTTTAAGGTCCAGCTATTATACTTGAATACAGTTCATATACAGTGCTATTTGCAAGATATATACCAATAAACATTTTGAGATCATGAAGTCCAAAAAAATATATTTTCAGGTAAAGTGGGACAACTGGCCTGGTAAATGGGGGGGGGGCCATCCCTTATTTATCAAAAATGATTCTGCATCTGACATATATTTATATATGTCCATATTTTAAAGCTTTATACTGTATTCTGCATCTACATTTTGCATCTCTCATCCTTTCTTCACTCCACAGATTGATTTCCTGACTGCAGACTAATTTCTGTTTTCTAAAAAAGTAAATTATACAAGTCAACTATAAAATAACCAGTGAATGTCAATTTATTTAATGAATTTGAGTATAATTACCAAAGTGTTAAAGGTCAGCCCACTTTACCCGAATCCCATTGGCCCACTTTATCTAACACAGTCAGCCAACGTGGGCCAGCAATATTTAAACACCTTACAAGAAAACTATATATTAAAAAAAAAAGTCCCAATAATATTTGTTCCATTTAGTGAGCAACCTTAAAATTTAGAAATGAAAATCTCATGTCAGAGGGTTTTCTAGTTTCTATCTTTCCCCATGACACAGTCCTTCTTTGACGTGAGGCCACACCCACCAGTGTTATATTGCATCAACCAAACCTTTTTATCATTTAGAGAAACAGTGTCCCTTTAATTAAGAACCATCATACTGTGAAAGTGCAAACCCGCTGAGCACAGTACAATCAAACTTAAATTGTCCACTTTACCTGAATTCACCCCTGTCAGTGAGAAAGTGACTGATGACATCATTCATGTAAAGAGAATTTGTTTTTGTTTGGTTGGTATTTCATTTGCTGTGTGTTTCTCTTATCGAGACACAAATATATGTTGTGTAATGAATTCATCAAACAAAAAGACAGTGCACTTAAAAAATAAATAAATAGGCCTAATATTGAGTAAGGAGTGTGTGAAATGTTTAATGGGCATTTGTTGCATATGTCTAGTTACCACGTTTAACCCATCATGGAAAACAGGTGAATAAAGATGTGTTTGCCTTTGCACTTGCAAGTGAATGAGATTCTCATAGCGCTGAATAGCTACAATAGGCTGCGATCACACATCATTCAGATAAGCTGATGTTTTCCGCTGATACAGGACAGTGGCTGCTGGCAACACAAATTCATCTTTATGCAAATAATGTGCGTAACCCATGGGGATGCAAAATGGTGATTCACCAGCTGATCTGTGAACGCCTACTAGTAGTAAACTTTGGATAAAAAAATGATGGAAGGCAACCCCTAGGTAGGACTATATTTTTTTCTTTCCAGAAATCAAAGAATGATCCTGTGAATGCAAATGTCGCCAATGGTATAACAAACAAACAAGCATGCTCTCTGCTCAGATTAAACTCAGCTTCATTGCAGTTAAATACAGACATAAAGTGAACAGAGGTAAGCCGGATCTCCACACAATGAGATCAATAAATCATTGATAAATCAGTAGGCTATTTATGAATTGTTTGAAGACAAAGAAAAGCATTTTTGTGTATTTGGAGTAAATGGTTCTCCAAGTGGTCATTTATTCATTAAGCAGACTCTTTTATCCAAGTAACTCACAAATGAAGCAATCAAACCAACAAAAGAGCAATTATATATATATAACTGCTGTGACAATTTGCAGTTAGTCTGGGTCCCTGGCTAAAAATTCTGTCATATATAAAATAAATAGAACAAAAATAAAAAGTAGATAGAATGGAAACAGAATAGAGAGATTATTGTTAAGAGTGTGAAAGTGATTATTTTCTTTTTTACAATATTTCAAAAGAACACAAGTAGAATTGAAATAGAATAGAGAACCATAGTGTTAGATTTTTTTAATAAATAAATAAATAAAATAGAGATAGAACAAAACGGAATATAGAGTGCTAGTGTTAGAGGGTCAAATTTTATACTGAAGTGAAGGGTATTTGAAATCATTTAAAAATCTAAAAGGAGCTCAGTTGTGGTAGAGGCTGCACCTTGAAACATCATACATGTTTTCCTTTTTTAATATTTGCAAATAACATATAAGGGAATGTAATTCCCGTCAACCAGTTAAATGGCCAAGGTCATGTTTGAACTGTCCAGTGTTTAAAGGTCACTTTAGGTTTGCAATAAAACCTCCATCGATACTGACGGACAACAGTGAAGTCTGATGCTGGGATTGAAGCAAGTTTAGTCTGTTTCTCCCAGGATCGTTCACAACGGTGCTGTTGATAAATGTAAAGCCTCCAGGCAAAAGAAGACAACTGTTAGAACAAAATATCCATCTTCCCAGAACAAGGTAAGAACTTTACAAATTATAAGAAAGTATAAGATCTATAAGAAATTTGTCCAGACGTACAGACCAATACACTTAAACACAAACAAAGGGACGGGAACCTTGCACAAATGAATCACAATTAAACTGGTTTAGTAAGTCAGACATCAGTAGAAGATGTTTTGATGTTTGTGTTGTTCACCAGGTCATGGAGATCCACCCGTCTTCTTTGATTCTGCTGCTGCTCTTGGCTGCTTCTTTCACTGCTTATGGTCAACCAGATGATATACATCCCTGTTATCAAAAAATTCCTCAATCAACATTTTGGTCCATGTGTGAGTGAGCATGATTGTAACAGAGAAATCAGAAAGAGAACTGAACTGAAAATGGCTGCAAAGAATTCAACACCTTCATAAAAGCAAATGCAAATATTATTAAAGCAGTTTGTGGTGTCAGAGCAACCAGCCTTTTCCTGTGGTCAAATGTACATTACAAAGTGGAGAGAGACACCCAAATTGCCAATATAGAGGGAATAAGTCCACTCGTTACATTGTATGGGGGTGTGAAGAAGGCTGGCCTGTACATTTTGACGAAGGCATAATTAATATACTGTTTAGATGACAGGCTAAATAGAGCTTCAAAAGAGCTGCATAATACAGTAGTTTGCTAATCATTTGTTTATCATTTCTTTGCTATCTTTTTTCTGTCAAATAAAAATCCTTATATAGCAATATAATTTATTTATTTATTTTTTGAAGAACTGCATACAGGACGACCTGAAGTTAAATTAAAATTAACCTGTCTGTCATTATAAGACTCTGTAGGAAGGAGTATATTTTCACTGTCCCTCATCTCATGGTGCACCAGTCTGTTCTTATCTTAAGTGAGCCTAATGTTAAAAACATACATTATGTACAGTACATACAAACGTACATTTTTCTTTAATTGAACATTAATGGTATATACTTCAGAATCGCTCTGAGATCTTCACTTCTTCATGCACGTCTGTAGCTGCATCTCATGTGCAAGATTCAGCTAGTCTAGCAAAATATTTTGAGCAATTAAAAAAATAAACAAATAAAGAGAGTAGTAAATGTGCCAAAAGAGATGAGGATAAGAAAGATTAAGATGAGTTTTGTCCACCTGTCTGTAATCCTCAAAGAAAACTTATCTACTACCCATAAACTCATCTTCTTGATTGACTTGCATCTCAACAACACCAATTTAAAGATAACTATACACAAACTTAAATTTAGAGAATAGAAGGGAAACGAAGGTAATACAGCTGGAAAATAGACTAAGATTCAGATCAAAACCATGTATTTTCATTTGAATGTAGCCAATAATAAAATAATTTACTCTAAATTAAATTAATAATTGACTTACTCCTGATTTCTCTCAACATGGGGACAGCAGAGCTGACAGACAATAAACGTGAAGACAAAGTAACTGGCATTACTTATTTGAAAAAAGTAGCACAGATATTTTGTTGTAAAAAAAACAAAAGTAATGTTGCTTTACTACTTACATGAAAACATAATCTGATTACATGACTCAAGTTACTTGTAATGCGTTACCCCCAACAATACTGGTTACTAGTACTTTACAATAAGTTGCCATTTACAGGTTTTACGATGTATAAAAAATAATCACCCGGGTGGGTGAGGCCATCACACGCAAAAATGACCTGAAAAAAAAAAAAAAAAGCAAATGGAAAAATACTATGAAGTATGACCCCTAAATCTAAATAAAACTACTGATTCATTGTTAGCTTAGTCCATGGTTATGATAACACAATATTATAGATATATAAATAGTTTAAAGACACCGATTCCAGAGATTATAAGTGAATCATGTGTTTTTAATAATATTTATCACACAAAACATACAAAGATTCATCAAGTTCATTTTTGTTTCAGCAAAAAAAAACAAAGAAAACTGCATTACCGGTTTTCCTTTACGGTTCTTTTAGTGTTTGCTAAAGTAGTATTAAGGAACACAGAAAGGGAAAATATCTAACAATATTCTGAACAGAGTACAATGCACAAAATATTTAATAACAGTGTACTAAAACACCTTGGTAAATAATAATAATAAAATAATAATAATAATAATAATAATAATAATAAAAAAATCCACTTCTTATTGATTTAAGGTAAAAAACTGTTACAGGCTTTAGAAAAGAGTTTAGCACATTTGCTTTGACACGTAAATTACATCCCAGAAAATATTTCAGTTCATCTCTGTTGAGGCCAATTACATACAGTATTTACAAAGAGCACCATATGAAAGACAAATCCCAAAATCGGAATAGATGAATCAAAGAACTAATCAGCACCTCTTTAAAAAAAAATAAAATAAAATAAAATCAGCACCTCTTAATAAAAAATAATAATAATAATAATAATAATAATAATAATAATAATAATAATAATAATAATTGACTTAATCATTTTTGCACATTCAACAATGAAGATAAAAAAGACTTACTAAAATTTCATAGCATCAGTTTATCAAGTATACACATTTTTGTGTGAATTGTGCTGTATTATTTCTTCTGACAAACATCACATCAAGTATTTTTCAAGTTTAACGCCACAGTAACAACATTTACCACATTCTGTATTATGTATGCTTCCAGTTACAGGCACTGAACATCATACATACTCTCAGCAAAGTGTTTTACCAACTTTAAATTTCTACTACTTCTTTTTTAGCTTATTAAGGGTGGTTTTGGTTCCACTGTAGGTGAACGTATAGAGAGATGTGCTATTCATTGGTTCTAATGAAGATGGATGACTATGGGTTAGTGTTAGTAGTTAAATCATAAACTTTAGCCAATATACTGATAACAGTTGTTTCAAATAATTGCAACAATACCAGTAAAACATCTAAAAACATCTAAAGTATGAGTATTGTAAACTTTTAAAAGCACTTGTGTCCTCCAGTACGAGTCTGTGTATGAGGAGTAAAATCCTCTTCATACATTGCAAAAAAAAAAATTCTTACCTTGAGAAGCAAATTTACTTAAAGGGATAGTTCACCCAAAAATGAAAATTCTGTCATCATTTACTCACCCTCATGTCGTTCCAAACCTGTACGAGTTGCTTTCTTATGTTGACCATAAAAGAAGATATTTTGAAGATTGCTGGTAATCAAAGTTGGTGGTTCCCATATACAGTGGGTACGTAAAGTACTCAGACCCCCTTAAATTTTTTCACTCTTTGTTATATTGCAGCCATTTGCTAAAAGCAATCATTTAATTTAAGTTTTTTTTTCCTCATTAATGTACACACAGCACCCCAAATTGACAGAAAAAACACAGAATTGTTGACATTTTTGCAGATTTATTAAAAGAGAAAAAACTGAAATATCACATAGTCCTAAGTATTCAGACCCTTTGACTCAGTATTTAGTAGAAGCACCCTTTTGATCTAATACAGCCCATGAGTCTTTTTGGGAAAGATGCAACAAGTATTTCACACCAGGATTTGGGGATCCTCTGCCATTCCTCCTTGCAGATCCTCTCCAGTTCTGTCAGGTTGGATGGTAAACGTTGGTGGACAGCCATTTTCAGGTCTTAGTTTCAGGTCAGGGCACTGGCTGGGCCATTCAAGAACAGTCACGGAGTTGTTGTGAAGCCGCTCCTTCGTTATTTTAGCTGTGTGCTTAGGGTCATTGTCTTGTTGGAAGGTGAACCTTCGGCCCAGTCTGAGGTCCTGAGCACTCTGGATAAGGTTTTCGTCCAGGATATCCCTGTACTTGGCCGCATTCATCTTTCCCTCGATTGCAACCAGTCGTCCTGTCCCTGCAGCCTGAAAAACACCCCCACAGCATGATGCTGCCACCACCATGCTTCACTGTTGGGACTGTATTGGACAGGTGATGAGCAGTGTCTGGTTTTCTCCACACATACCACTTAGAATTAAGGCCAAAAAGTTCTATCTCGGTCTCATCAGTCCAGAGAATCTTATTTCTCACCATCTTGGAGTCCTTCAGGTATTTTTTTGCAAACTCCATGCAGGCTTTCATGTGACTTGCCACTCTGCCATAAAGCCCTGACTGGTGAAGGGCCGCAGTGATGGTTGACTTTCTACGACTTTCTCCCATTTCCCGACTGCATCTCTGGAGCTCAGCCACAGTGATCTTTGGGTTCTTATTTTACCTCTCTCACCAAGGCTCTTCTCCCAGATAGCTCAGTTTGGCCAGACGGCCAGCTCTAGGAAGGGTTCTGGTCATCCCAAACGTCTTCCATTTAAGGATTATGGAGGCCACTGTGCTCTTAGGAACCTTAAGTGCAGCAGAAATTTTTTTGTAACCTTGGCCAGATCTGTGTCTTGCCACAGTTCTGTCTCTGAGCTCTTCAGGCAGTTCCTTTGACCTCATGATTCTCATTTGCTCTGACATGCACTGTGAGCTGTAAGGTCTTATATAGACAGGTGTGTGGCTTTCCTAATCAAGTCCAATCAGTATAATCAAACACAGCTGGACTCAAATGAAGGTGTAGAACCATCTCAAGGATGATCAGAAGAAATGGACAGCACCTGAGTTAAATATATGAGTGTCACAGCAAAGGGTCTGAATACTTAGGACCATGTGATATTTCAGTTTTTCTTTTTTAATAAATCTGCAAAAATGTCAACAATTCTGTGTTTTTCTGTCAATATGGGGTGCTGTGTGTACATAAATGAGGAAAAAAAACTGAACTTAAATGATTTTAGCAAATGGCTGCAATATAACAAAGAGTGAAAAATTTAAGGGGGTCTGAATACTTTCCGTACCCACTGTATATATATATATATTATTATATATATTTATATTTTTAAGGGGGTCTGAATACTTTCCGTACCCACTGTATATATATATATATTTATTTATTTTCCTACTATGGTAGTCAATGCCAACCACCAACTGTTTGATTACCAGCAATCTTCAGAATATCTTCTTGTATGTTCAACATAAGAAAGCATCTCATACAGGTTTGGAATGGCATGAGGGGAGTAAATGATGACAGAATTTTCATTTTTGGGTGAACTATCCCTTAAAGATATCTTTGTTGCATATCCCTAACTGTGACACAATTACTCTGAAGCAAGTTTCAGCTGATCTTTCTTCTCTCCATCTTTTCTTGATTCTCCTTATTGTTTAATTCAATAAAAGCTTCAAAATTATAAAGAATATTACATTATTGTAATGGCAGCCAGCCTCATGAGACTCACAAGGCTGACAAGGATCATAAGGCTTAAGAGACAGCTTCATCAGCCCGATCTCATTAAGTTCCAGCTAATTCTCCTGTAAGGAAACAAATTCACAAAAGGTAAAAGTAACAAGGAGAACTGATGTTTCAGACACAAGCACACAAAATAATAAAGAGTCAGAATTGTGTTTTTTTTTTTTTTTTTTTTTTTTTTTTTTTTTCTTATATTTATGTTTTTTTTTTTTAATTTTATGTTGATTATATGTAGAGTATTAATAATTCCGATACCACATCTAAAATTCTTGAAACACTTCTCTAGACACTTGCTTTCTGAAACAAGTTGCAAATACAAAAAAAAATATGCTACATGTGACACTTCAGATTCTGTCAATTAATATGTTAATCAGTTAACATAATTATTTATAATAGTAATATTAATTATATAAAAAAAATTGATATCTTTGTTACTTTTATTTTATTGATTTTTTTTTTTTTAAATATAAGTGTTAGAGCAGCACCAACAGCACCAGCCACCACCAGTAGAACAGTAACAACTATTCCTGCTACAGCAGCTGAAGACAGACCTGAATCTGGAACACCTAAAGACAGTCATTATTACCAGAGAGTGAATGACAGTAACCCACAGAAAAAATACATTGACTGATATTTTTCTACTTTGGTCATCAGTTGTTAATTGGATTCACTAATAAATGGCATTATTTGTTGTGTTTTAGCAAAAGAGGTCAAAACTAAATCACTCAGTGAATTGATACAAAAATACTGAACTGTCTTTCAAAACTCTTCAAAAGAAAATGCACTAAATGACTGAATTATATACTCACAAGTAACAGTAACATTTAAATATCTTCACTCTGGTGATGCTGAAGCTGCTGTCCCTGATGATGATCTGTAGTTTATATTCTCCAGAGTCTGTGGTTCTGGTGTTCATGATGGTCAGAGATCCAGTCTGATGATCCAGCTTCAGTCTGTCTCTGAATCTCTCTTTACACTGATCATCTGTACAGATCTTACTCTGATCTCCAGGGATTTCAGCAATGAGAGTATCATTAAAATACCACATCAACTCATCATTTGGGGTTTTTTCCTCCTCATTATCTAAAGTAACAGATTTTTCCTTCTATCACTGACTTTCGTCCAGCAGCAGAAAACACCTGAAACACAAACCAACAGCTGCTGGAGGATGTTTTTGGAGATAGAAAATGAAAGAGCTACACAACATGAAAGAAACATCAACATGAATGTGATTGCACAAGCCCTTTCTTGACCTTTGATCCATAAAGAAAATTATGTGCTTAAACACATTTTACATACTTATTTTATATCAAATCCTCATTTAAAACAGATTATCAGATGATCAGAGATGGCGTGATTATACACTGTCATCTCCATCTTAGCTCAACTGCAGCTACTGTAGTAGTGAAAAATAAATAACTGTTAAAACAGCTTGCCAATGAAAATGTAGTTTTAAAGCAAACCTTCGAATAGTGTAAACTGAGATAATGCTACAAACTGCACTTAAGCAGCAAGTTTGGAAAGAGATTACTGAATGTGAATTGATATAGGCTAACTACATGTAAAGAAAATAACCTTGAATATCACTGTAAAAATACAAAACATATATAAATTGTATGACTCACCATTGATAGTAACACTGAAGATCTTTTCACTGCTGCTGTTGATCAGTAGTTTTCACTGAAGATCTTGTCACTGATGGTGCTGCTGATGATTTGTAGATATCCAGTCTGATTGTCCAGCTTCAATCTGTCTCTGAATCTCTCAGTACCTTCATTACACTGAACATCTGTACAGATAAAACTGAGATCTCCAGTGATTTTAGTAATGTCTGATTGTCCAGCTTCAGTCTGTCTCTGAATCTCTCAGGTTTGTTTTAACATCAGTGTGTAGAGTGACTGAATCTCCTTCCTTCACTGTCACTAACACTGTATCAACACCTGAAGCACCTGAAGAAGAAAGTTAAAATAAGCCAAACAAAAATATAAAAAAGTGCTGTGAAAATATTTTCTACAGATACTGATTATGCGTACATACATTTTTGCCTGGATTTATAATGTAACATGCAAATAAACCGCAGAAAAAACATCATGAATTCACATTCTCTCATCAGACAAAACATATCTACATAAGACTCTTAGATTATATTATCATACCACATCCTGATTTAGATTTTGTCCCCCTTTGCACATATTGCAAAAGTAAAGATTTTCATAGACTCATGATACATTTTATACAGATGAATAGGTATACACACACACACACACACACACACACACACACACACACACACACAAAAACACCTTACGTTTTTATATCAAATCAGTTGACAATCAAAATCATTCAAAAGCATCGTTAGCCTAAGTTGATCGTAGCTCAATTGGTTTCAATGGGTCTACGATGTACTTAAGCTTACGATACTTTTGGGAAACGCAATCCTGAGATCATATAAGGACGCCGTTATTTATTCATTTATTTATGATATGATCAGTGTGTGCAACTGCCGAGGGGTAAGCAAGGTCAGTGTTGGCGCCCCTCTCCTTTCTAGTAGTCTCTACAACGACTGCCGCTAATAAAGACACAATCAATTTAGTGTTTTACAGAGAAAAAGATTTTTGTTTGAATGATTAGTGTTTATTTGAACAAATGATGCAAGCAAATTAAAGAAAAACTGCATTTTCAGTATATTTTCCCCTCACGCATGCAGATTCTGATTCATAAATGCATTCTGTTTGTCTGCTTAGATGGCGATGCAGTTATTTCAAAAAGAAAAAAAAAAGTGAAACTAACAACCTGCGAGTCTCCTGCGGCGGAGAGCGATGACGTAGTGAACGTTTCCTGAGCTTTTCTAATATGCACATGCAAAAAACGTTTTTTTGGCGTAAGTCTTTTGGCGTGTTGCTTTTTGGGATTAATGTGTAGTATAGTTTTCAGTTGTTGCTTTTAAGACGTAAAATATCGTATAGACTACAGTACAGACTTGTCACTCCGACGGCACATTGCTAAGTAAGGTAGTTTTAAATAATAGTTTATCATTTTAGTTATATGTTAATAAAAACAAGTTAAACATAAAAAAAAAATAAAAAAAAAAATATTAACATATCATGTAGCACGAGTATTGCAAAAGCAGTTATGAGGAAATAAAACTTGTAATTAGGCAATACATTAAATTAGTCTGGCTTAATGACCTTTAGCCAGTTGCTCAGGAAGGCATAGCTCAGGTGATGAAGAAAGGGAAAAACCATGAGAAGAGCATCTTAAGTCTAGTGCACCTGGTAGATGTTCTAACTGCATTCTGAATGTGAAAAGCATATTTCATTATTAATGTCATGGCTGTTTGTAAAAATATCACTGGAAAACAAACATGAACTTGCTGTGCCTCTAAAACAGTCAAAACGAGGTAAATCGACCAAAAACAATTTCAAAAGGTAAAACACTTGAAGAAATGGTGTGAAATGTCTTCAAGTGTTTTACCTATAGAAAATATCACTCCACACTCACTCAATAAACAAGCATAACTGTATAATACAAAAAATATAAATATGAACATAAATATACAATATATACAAATAAAAATGTTACAGGTCCCATTAAATGACAGAGAGGTTGTTGTTATCCAAAGATAAAGGTAAAAACGTATGTATCCCACGAGCATTACAACTACTTTACCCATTGAAGACATTTTCTATCTAGAGGAGTAAAGATGGCTTTGAGAAGGGCTTACAAACCACCTGACCTGACACAGGGCAGCATAACAAACAAATAAATTAAATGAACCTAAAGGTAGATATTTATTGGGGTAATACATAAGTTTAGCAAACAACATTAAAAAAGAAAGAGATAAATAACTAATAAAAATTCAAAGAATTGCATAATGAATATACAAAAACTCAGGCGTTGAAGAGGCCTCACTGTCACAGAGTATTCCAAAACAAGAAGACCCAAGTGCAGCATTATTAAAGAGTCCAAAAAACAAACAGTGTGACCCAAATCAGGGCAAAACAGAGTAACAGAAATACGTTACTGAAAACAATAAAGCAGCATTCAAAGACAAAGAAAACCGGGCTTATATGTGGCATAGTTAACAAGGTAATGGGGCACAGCTGAATGTAATGAGGCTTGATAGTTAAGGCAAAGTGTGATGGAAACTGAAGTCCAGAGAAACAAACAAACTAAGAAGCGTGCCCCCTAATGGCTATACATGAGCACACCCACTTGACATTGTGTAGATAATGCCAGGAAAGCTAGACACTGTGACACTCACGACATACAGCCAAGTATGGTGACCCATACTCAGAATTCGTGCTCTGTATTTAACCCATCCAAAGTGCACACACACACCGTGAACACACACACACACACCGTGAACACACACCCGGAGCAGTGGGCAGCCATTTATGCTGCGGCGCCTGGGGAGCAGTTATGGGTTCATTGCCTTGCTCAAGGGTAAATATCACAAAACAGCACAGGCCTCAATCTCTAACAGACAACCTTAGGGTTAGGAGTCAAACTCTCTAACCACTAGGCCACGACTTCCTATTACATATGACCCACATGAAGGTCATAACATGTGAAGAAGAACCTTCTTATCAGTAATTTCATCACATAATCCACAGCAAGTGCATCTGACTGATATATGAAAATGAGGGAAACAAAGTTTGGTGAAGCTGCACATGTTGGTTGTGCATGTTAGTGTTAGGGAACATGCAATCACAAGTTTGGAAGAAAAGCAACAAAAACCATGTTCAATGATTGCATGCCACACTTTAGATACTTTTCACTGAACTCATTCAGAAGACAAGATATGCTGATAAATGGGCTGCATTACTGAAAGAATACAGAACTGCTAAGGAAAACGGCAAACAGTCTATTGAAAAAAAAAGGGGGGGGGGTCTATGTTCAAGCAGTCAGTAAGAATTGTTACAGGTCATTGTGCAAAACATGAGGAAAGGTGGACCAGACAAAATTCCAGCATATAGTCATAAGTCATAATAAAAGATACAGTAGCAGTAAAGACTTATTGGTAATGAAGTATAAGGTTTCTATGGTAAAATACTTTCTCTTAACTTAATGGACAAGTTTGCTATTCATGAGTTTATCTTCCTCAAAAGTGTGAACATTGAGCCTCCCAGACACCATCAAAAGATTGAGAGCAATCTGCTCAGATCTGTCAATCTCTCTCTAGCTCAACCAATAGCGTGAGTTTAGGGCGTGGCTACTGCAGCAAGTGGAGTCAGAGGGGTTTTAGCTACTGTGGGACTATGACTGATGCTACAATAAATGCACTGACTGTTTTTGACGGATTCAGCATTTCAACTTCAACAAATTCAGCACTTATCTGACTCTAAAGCTGTTTTGTGTGGGTATTAGCTCTTCACCGGGTGGACAGGGATGGATAAACAAGACAGAGTGAGTGAAGTCAAGCTGTCTGCACAACTCAAACCACAACTCTACAGAAAACCAACCACAGAAGTTTTCATTTTGACTCAGAAGATGCACAAGTGAAAGTCACAATCTGAGATGGCAGAAGTTAACAACTATATATTTTTATTTTCCAATCAAAAAATAAAATTCATAATTGATATAAAAACCACTCTAAAATTATTTAAAAATAGCATGAAATTATGAAATATTTCAGCAATTTTCACCCATCTAATTGGTCATGTTTAACATAGCTAGAGAACTACTTTTGGGAAATGGTGTATGCTGTCTGAAAATGCTGTCTGGCAACTTCCAAAATCCCTCTCCTTCTACATAAAGTGGCTTTAAAAAAAGTTATATAATTTTGTGACAACAGTTAATGGAAACAGCCTTGCTGTTGTCTCTCCATTGAACCTGTTGTCACTTTAATTTTTGCACCAAAGCATGTTAAACTATTTCACAATCACTTATGATTGGACAAACTGATATCCCAGAAGTTTAACTGACTTGGTGTTATACTGTAACGATTAAGTATTCCCTTATTTTTTTGGAGCAGTGTATATATGCACCACAAAGAAAGAATTAATAGTCTGTGTGGCTTCTCACATGCTCCACACTACTCTGCAAAAGGTTATTCATTGCCACATGCAGTGGTAGTAGCGCGCTAATACACTGGGTTGTCAGTACTCATCTCAATATAGGTGAGAGTACATTCATCTTCAGTCATTTTCACAGAAATGTTTCATGTGATTGTTATGTTCTGTTTGTGCTGGTGGCATCTGATTGGTAAGATATAAATCTATCTATCTATCTATCTATCTATCTATCTATCTATCTATCTATCTATCTATCTATCTATTGGTTTTGTATATTAGAAGCATTAATCAGTGTGAAATCTGTTTGTTTATCAGGTGTGTTTGGTGAGTCATTGTCAGTGATGGAGGGGAGATTCTGTCGTTCTAAACATTGAATCTCAAACACATAAAGATGACGACATAGTGTGGCTATTTGGAGTTAAAAAGTCTCTCATAGCTAGGAATAAAAAAAAGCTAATCTTTTCCAAATATGACGGTCCTGATGAGAGATTCAGAGGCAGACTGCAGCTGGACAATCAAACTGGATCTCTGACCATCACAAACATCGCAACTGAACATGCTGGAGTTTATCAAGTAAAGATAAGTGGAGCAAAACTGACATCAAAAAACATTCAGTGTTTCTGTCTATGGTGAGTAGAGATCACATTTTCTTATTTTATTAAAGGAATATTCGGTTAGGGCTGGGCAGTATATTGAGTTTATACAATATATCAATATATATATTTTTTTATAAAAAATATGGGATGATGGAATACCGTTTACAGTATATCGATATACAGTAGTTTGATACGAGCGCATCTGAAAAGTAGCAAAGTATACAGTGTGAGCTTCTACGGGGAAAATGCATAATCCAATTTGTTCGCAACATGAGACAAGCTTTATATTAAAATGTTTATAATAACTGATAAGATATACACTGAACAAAATTATAAAAGCAACACTTTTGTTTTTCCCCCCAATTTTCATGAGCTGAACTCAAAGATCTAAGACTTTTTCTATGTACAAAAAAGGCCTATTTCTCTCAAATAATGTTCACAAATCTGTCTAAATCTGTTTTAGTGAGCACTTCTACTTTGCCGAGATAATCCATCCACCTCACACGGTGTGGCATATCAAGATGCTGATTAGACAGCATGATTATTGCACAGCTGTGCCTTAGGCTGGCCAAAATAAAAGGCCACTCTAAAATGTGCAGTTTTTACATTTAAAATGTGCAAGTCCAGGGTGGGGGGTGGGTGAGGCCGAAAACCAGTCAGTATCTGGTGTGACCACCATTTGCCTCATGCAGTGCAACACATCTCCTTTACATAGAGTTGATCAGGTTGTTGATTGTGGCCTGAGGAATGTTGGTCTACTCCTCTTCATTGGCTGTGCCAAGTTGCTGAATATTGGCAGGAACTGGAACACGCTGTCGTATAATCCAGAGCATCCCAAACATGCTCAATGGGTGACATGTCTGTTGTGTATGCTGGCCATGCAAGAACTGGGATGTTTTCAGCTTCCACGAATTGTGTGCAGATCCTTGCAACATTATCATGCCGCAACATGAGGTGATGGTCGTGGATGAATGGCACAACAATGCGCCTCAGAATCTCGTCACGGTATCTCTGTGCATTCAGAATGGCATCAATAAAATGCACCTGTGTTCGTTGTGCATAACATACGCCTACCCATACCATAACCCCACCGCCACTATGGGCTACTTGATCCACAAGATTGACATCAGCAAACCACTAACCCACACAACGCCATACATGCTGTCTGCCATTTGCCCTGTACAGTGAAAACCAGGATTCATCCATGAAGAGAACACCTCATCAAAGTGCCAGACACCATCGAATGTGAGCATTTTCCCACTCAAGTTGGTTACAATGAAGAACTACAGTCAGGTCGAGACCCCGATGAGGAAGACGAGTATGCAGATGAGCTTCCCTGAGACAGTTTCTGAGACAGTTTATGCAAACCGATTGTTGCAGCAGCTGTCCCGTGTGGCTGGTCTCAGACGATCTTGGAGGTGAAGATGCTGGATGTGGAGGTCCTGGGCTGGTGTGGTTACACATGGTCTGCGGTTGAGAGGCTGTTTGGATATACTGCCCAATTCTCTGAAATGCCTTTGGAGACGGCTTATGGTAGAGAAATGAACATCGATTCACGGGTAACAGCTCTGGTCGACATTCCTGCAGACAACATGCCAATTGCACGCTCCCTCAAAACTTGTGACATTTGTGGCATTGTGCTGTGTGATAAAACTGTACATTGTAGAGTGGTATTTTATTGTGGCCAGCCTAAGTCACACCTGTGCAATAATCATACCGTCTAATCAGCATCCTGATATGCCACACCTGTGAGGTGGATGGATTATCTCGGCAAAGGAGAAGTGCTCACTAACACAGATTTAGACAGATTTCTGAACAAAATTTGAGAGAAATAGGCCTTTTTATACATAGAAAAGGTATTAGATCTTTGGGTTCAGCTCATAAAAAATGGGGATAAAAATAAAAGTGTTGTGTTTATAATTTTGTTCAGTGTAGTTAAACACGTCTGGTTTAAAGTGGCCCTATGGTGGGGTGGGTGTGGGGGTCATGGCCTAATGGTTAGAGAGTTTAAGATCTAACCCTAAGGTTGTGGGTTTGAGTCTTGGGCCGGCAATACCATGACTGAGGTGCCATTGAGCAATGCACCAAACCCCCAACTGCTCCCCGGGCGCCGCAGCATAAATGGCTGGCCACTGCTCCGGGTGTGTGTTCATGGTGTGTGTGTGTTCACTGCTGTGTGTGTGCACTTTGGATGGGTTAAGTGCAGAGCACAAATTCTAAGTATGGGTCACCATACTTGGTTGTATGTCACATCATGTTCAGATCAATGGCATTTGTGTCATGATGGTCATCAAAAACAAACAAACAAAATAAATAAATAAATAAAACAAACAAACAAAATAAATAAATAAATACCGTAAAAGCGTCTTAAGGAGCTACAGTGTCAAAGTAATAACAATGGGTAAATATTTTTTGTGTTTTTATTTACACTTAACTCATGTTTAACACTCATATTGTTTATGTATTGTGTAATTACTGGAACAGTATTTTAACATTCATGGCCCTATTGTCTTCCATTGTAAGGATCTCACTGTAAGAGAGGTATTAATTTATTTATTTTTAAATAGGGACATGTGCTAAATATTTTTGTGGTGATCAACTTTATGCCACAAACGCTGTCAATTTAGCTTAACTCCTGCTGCTGAAACCAGAATATTCCTTTAACTATATACTATATAACTATATTTAAGAATTTTATAATTTGATACGACTAATAATTTGACTATGTCACTGATCGTCAACACACTAAACCGCAAAAAAAAAAAAAAAAAAAAAGATTGGCTGATCTATTGATTATCTCATGTTTTCAGCTCGCCTACCTGTTCCTGTCATCAGCAGTAAACACTTCCCAATGTTTTTCTTCACCATCATCATCATCATCAT
The DNA here is from genome assembly GCF_018340385.1 of Cyprinus carpio. NCBI lineage: Eukaryota > Metazoa > Chordata > Actinopteri > Cypriniformes > Cyprinidae > Cyprinus > Cyprinus carpio. The sequence continues at coordinate 9,449,148 of NC_056618.1, read as the reverse complement.
CACAGCAGAATTGTTCATTGGTGTGTTCAGTGGTGAATGTGAGTCATGTGACTCTCTCCTGGTACAAAGGAAACAGTTTATTGTCCTGCATCAGTGTGTCTGATCTCAGCATCAGTCTCTCTCTACCTCTGGAGGTGGAATATCAGGATAAAAACAGCTACAGCTGTGTGCTCAACAGTTCATTCACTAAGCAGACTCAACATCTGGACATCACTCAACTCTGTCACACATGTGCAGGTATGGTGATATTAATATTGATTTACCTGTTACACAGTGGTTATGTTTCATATCTGTTGTAAATCAGATAAACAGATTCATTTTTTCCATTACAGAATTGTTCATTAGAGATCAGGACCTACCTTTATTATACATTGTACTGATTTCTGCTGCTGCTGGATCTCTGTTGATTGTAGCAGCAGTCGTGATCTTCTGCATCTGCAAGAAATGTAGAAAAAAACAGTGAGTACAGAAAGCAATTAATGTCTAAATAGTTATCTTTTCAATGCACAAATTTTGGTATAATATTGAAAGCTTTGTTGTTTTAACACATCTGTGATTGTTGTTAATGCAGCCGAGACCAGAAGTGATTCAGCATTGTGTAAACCAACAGCACACAAAATGGTAAGATCTGCGTTGCAAGAAGTTGTTGCAGTCAAGTCAGGCTAATTGAAGATATGTATGTGTGTGTGTGTGTGTGTGTGTGTACAATGGGTACATTCGGTGAACAGGTGTATGTGATCAGCCTTGGTCTCTTCAGTAGGGGGGAAAAAAACTTGTTTTTTATGTTATTAAATTAAGTGTGTGTTTGAACATCAGTCTAAACACTAAACATACACTGTCTGTTTTGCAGACCTATAAATTAATTTAGCACAAATCTGTTACCACACACTAATTAAATTATCCAAAATCAGTCAGTCAATCAATCAATCAATCAATCAATCAATCTTAGTTTTATTTGAGGCAGTATATCAGCCTCAGTCACCATTCATCACTTTCATTCTATCTTCTTTCTATACAATGAAAGTATTTCCCGGAAGAAAGAGAGTATACTTTTATTCACTGCGGGTTAAAGCGGTAGACTTCCGTTTTTGCTGTCTTCGGGGAGCCTTGATGAGAAAGTGCTGCCTTGTCATTCTTTAATGGCAACTCTTTTATTTACCACCAATATCAGTTGGAAATGTAGAACATGTGCACAAGAACAACGTGATGAGTTGACATTTGACCCCGTGTCAGAGGCGCCACTTGGGTGCTTGAGCACCCACAAAAATGACAGAGCACACACGGAAAAACTCGAGAGATTGTTCATTCATTTTAAACCAATCAAACAATTGATTGATATTTGGAAACCTTTCTGATTGGTGGATCTCACATCAGGTCCCGGTGGGTCAAGAACCTGACACAGAGGATATGCTTTTGTTTTTGCATGATTAAAACTCAAAATCCTCAGGTTAATTCAGATAAAGTGGGACACTTTTTGTAAAACGTGTAATTTAGATACCTAGAATTTTTTCTTTTCTTTTGTTAACTTTAAGGTCCAGCTATAATATTTCAATTTGAATACAGTTCACATAAAGTGTTATTTGCAAGATATATATCAATAAACATTTTGAGGTCATGTACTCCAGACACATTTCATTTCAGGTTAAGTGAGACAGTCTGGTAAAAGTGGGCCATCCCTTATATAAAAATAAATAAATAAATAACAAAATAACAAATTATCAAACAAACCATCTTAATTAAAAATACATGATTTATTAACACATATTGTCATACAATTATATTTAACATATTAAACAAATCCAAAAATATATAACCACAAGTTATGAGTAAAATAAATCACATAAATCCTCATCTTAATTAATTTTTGAAATTCCAAACAACTGAAAGAACACGCCCACACTTTTTAAACAATATAACAATACAATATAACACAAGCAACAACAAATAGTCTGCAACATAACAAAAATAATAAGAGCAACATTTAAAATGGTAGCCATATGTAAAATGTTTTTCTATGTTCTCTAAACACTTTAAAATATTTTTATATGTGTCCTTAGTATTTATTTTAGGATTTAGTTTGTATTTTTTATTTAAGATCACCTTTCTTCACTCCACAGACTGATTTCCTGACTGCAGACTAATTTCTGTTTTCTAAAAAAGTAAATTATACATGTCAACTATATAACCAGTGAATGTCAATTTATTTAATTAATTTGAGTATATTTACTAAAGGTTAAAGGTCAGCCCACTTTTTACCCGAATCACACTGGCCCACTTTATCTAACACATTTAGCCACATTTTAAATTGTTCTTTGCATTTTATTCCCTGTTAAAGATGAAAAAAAAATTACAAAATAAATAAAAAAAAAAACCCAGCAGGACCTGTCCCAATAATATTTGTTCCATTTAGTGAGCAACCTTAAAATTTAGAAATGAAAATCTCATGTCAGAGGGTTTTCTAGTTTCTATCTTTCCCCATGACACAGTCCTTCTTTGACGTGAGGCCACACCCACCAGTGTTATATTGCATCAACCAAACCTATTTTATCATTTAGAGAAACAGTGTCCCTTTAATTAAGAACCATTATGCTGTGAAAGTGCAAACCCGCTGAGCACAGTACAATCAAACTCAAATTGTCCACTTTACCTGAATTCACCCTGTCAGTGAGAAAGTGACTGATGACATTATTCATGTAAAGAGCATGTATTAAAGCATGTGTGACCACTTTGTTTGGTTGGTAATGTATTTGCTGTGTGTTTCTTTTATCGAGACACAAATATATGTTGTATAATGAATTCATCACACAAAAAGACAGCACTTAAAAAATAGGCCTAATATTGAGTAAGGAGTGTGTGAAATGTAATGGGCATTTGCTGCATATGTTACCTTTAACCCATCATGGAAACAGTTGAATAAAGATGTGTGGTTGCACTTTATTTTACAGTACGTGTACTTACATGTAGTGTACTTACAGTGTATTTATCTAAGAAAGCTCTGGTAATACAAGGTAACTACAGGGGGTAGGGTTAGGTTTAGGGGTAGGTTCAGGGTTAGTACTTAGGTATTACATAGTTATTGTAATTACTATAATAAGTACTTAGTAAGTACATGAGGTAATGTCTTTGCTCTTGCAAGTGAATGAGTTTCTTGTAGTGCTGAAAGCTACAAGAGGCTGATTATCAGCGACGATGTGATCGCACATCATTCAGATAAGCTGATGTTTTCCGCCGATACAGGACAGTGGCTGCAAATGCAAATACATCTTTATGCAAATGATGTGCGTAACCCATGGGGATGCAAAACGGTGATTCACCGCCTGATTTGTGAACGCCCACTAAACTTTTAGAGTAAAAAGACAAACCCTAGCTGTTCTCAAATTATGTTCAGTCCTACAACTTAATTTTTAGGACTTTGATTTTTAAGATATAGCAAATTAATTATTTTACATAACTTTTAGGGCCCGTAAATGTTGGTCTGCATATTCATTCTGATCCTTTTTTTATGTTTTTACACTGTTGCATCAGACTGACTATATTTTTTCTTTGCAGAAATCCAAGAAGGATCCTGTGTATGCAAATGTCATCAAAAAACGGTGACCAAATTCCACATCTACTGGAATAAATGACAGAGGTCATACTTATTTTTTTTCCAACGTGTTTTGTCGCTGTTTTGTTCCCTCGCCTTTTGCATCGCATTGTTTAATTGTATCTTATTAAAATAAACATAAAATTGTACAGTGTACAGTATCTCACACACATGTGATAAGGAAATCGCTTTAGTGTCTAAACAAGAAAATGTAATAACTGCTCTAGTTTTACCCGATACGGTGCGCTATAAAAATATACTGCTGTTGTCAATATGATAAACTGAATAAAATTTATACCTGATCACAGTCTCCTGTCACTTGTTATATATATATATACTGTATATATAAACACTCAAATAAGCACAGTTTAAGTTTATTTCCTACTATAGGACCTGTATAGACAAACCTGAAGCTGTAATAATAAATTATATTATTATTATAGATTGACATAGATTGATAATGTATTGGACCAATATCTTCGACTCATATTTACACCTTCCTGCTGTCATCACTTTCTTTCACGGTATAGTGGCGCCATCTGTTGGGTTTTGAATATCAACAGCTAAAACAGCATCACAGCACTAAACAACAGGTGCTTGGAAGGTAACATAATGTTTAAATGATTAATTATGTTATGAATGAAAGCTCACGTTTTCCTTTATTGGATAGATTTAAAAATATAAAACTTTTGAATATATTCATTCCTCAAAGGAAAATGCTGGGAATGACTAAATGATGCTCACCAGTGACAGAAACACTGAAGCTGCTAAAGCTGAACTAAATATGATCATTTGGTAATTGTTTCCCTCTGTCAAACAGTTTCTCATCATGTTTTTTTTATTTTATTTTTTATTATTATTATTATTATTATTATTATTTATTTATTTATTTAATTTCATAGATTAAAAAAACCTCTTTTAGTTGCAGAACAGGGAGTGTTTATTAATAGCCTAAGCATTCAGTGAAAACACACACTCGTCTGGAAGATAAAAAGCTGTTCAGTACAGGAGGAAACATTTTATCTACAAACTAAACACACATGCAGAGAAAACACACACTCGATGTTCATTCACCAGCAGATCAAACCACATTTCTGAAGAAAACTATTATGCATATATGTGCATTTGAGGATCAAACTCTGTGAGAGGAGGATTCACATCAGTTGTGCTTTCACTGATAGTCTTATTAGATCAGACTTTTCACAGAACAGCTGAAAATGCTTATTGTCCCCCTTTGTTTGTGCAGCTGGCATCTGATCGGTAAGTTATGAAGTTATATTATGTCCATTTATTTACATTTCAGAGTAACAAGATTCTGCTACATTTCAAATCTCTTGTTGAAATCTTAATTTCAATGATTGCAAATTCATATCATGAACAAGCAACTTCTAAAATATCATTTAAAATACTTCTGCAGTGATCATAAACTATTGCACATCAATTCAATAACACAAAAAAAAAAGTATTGAATATTTCTAGCATATTTGAACTTGTACTGTTAAATGTGGAAATTTGGAGCTGAAAACTCTCTGATAGCTGAAATCAGTAGAGATGCTGAAATCTTCTCAACATTTGACGTTCCTGATGAGAGATTCAGAGACAGACTGAAGGTGGATCATCAAACTGAATCTCTGACCATCACAACTCAACATGCTGTAGATTATCAACTAGTGATATTTGGAGGGGGAATTACATCAAAAAACATTCAGTGTTTCTGTCTATGGTGAGTTGTCCTTGCTTCATGTTTTATTAGCTATGTTCATGAAAATGTTTCCCATTTTCTCTTTAGTCTGTCATGTTTTTTTCAGCTCGTCTTCCTGTTCCTGTCATCAGCAGTAACTCTTCACAATGTTCTTCATCATCATCATCTTCTTCATCATCATCACAGCAGAATTGTTCATTGGTGTGTTCAGTGGTGAATGTGGGTCATGTGACTCTCTCCTGGTACAAAGGAAACTGTTTATTGTCCAGCATCAGTGTGTCTGATCTCAGCATCAGTCTCTCTCTACCTCTGGAGGTGGAATATCAGGATAAAAACAGCTACAGCTGTGTGATCAACAATCCCATCAGCAACCAGACCACACATATGGACATCAGTCAACTCTGTCACACATGTGCAGGTACAGCATCTCTATATTTACTTAGCTAAACTATGTTTTTTATTTATTTTTTTTTTTTTTTTTTATTTATTAATTATTATTATTATTATTTTATTGTATTTATGTAGATCAGACTGACACATTCACTTACATCAATGACTGTTTCTTTTTAACCTTCCTTCTCCTCCTCCAGACTCAGATTCTCTGAGAGTGTTGATCTGTGCTGCTGGATCTCTGTTGATTTTAGCTGGATTTGGGATCTTCTGGATCTGCGGGAAATGTTTATTTTGGTTGGATTTGGGATCTTCTGGATCTGCGGGAAACACAAAAAAACAGATACACTTTTAAAAATATGCTCAAAATATTTTAATTAATCATATTATAATTTAATATAAATTATCTATGTAACATTGATATCCTGAAATGTGTGTGGTTGTTTTTGTTGTTGTTGTTTGTTTGTTTTTGTAATGATCTACACTTAGCATTCGTGATTCGTGAGCGCTCTGACGCTTGACATAGATCGAATGCTTATCGTGTATTTAAAGCAGCTGCAAAGCAAACAAACATGTTAAACTGTGCAGACTAACCACAATGAAGGTAACGTTATAAGTTAACGTCATTAAATATTGTTGTGGATGAAGTATTATCGTATATACGTATAATCAAGGAAATTTTTTTAAAAGTAAACTGGGACTACTGTACTATTATTTATGATATCATTAGATTATTATTCCTATATCGTCCTATGCACATCAGCAACTCACCAGGAACATAAACAATCTCAGACACCTTGGTCCACGTACCATTTTTATTTAATTTTCTATGTCCCTATACGCAAACAGGGACACATCATAGATCATTGCAACCCCGCCACAGCAATAATCAACCTGTCCTCTATTTTGCTTGGGAACTGTGATCGGAGCTGCGTCCTCTGGAATCCTCTCAAGCGGATGACTTCTACGTTCCGATTGGTTGCTGCCCAACCGCGTCATAGCACATTACCATAAAGTTGCCCTAGGCTTGTTTGAGATGTGCCTTGTCTCGCCTGAAATGTAGGCGAGAGTAGGAGGCTGCAGTGAGAGGAGGGGTCAAAAAAGACCCTTGAAGTCGGCCACTTCCTGAATCTCGCTGTTTTGTCACCTGCAAACGTCAGCAATGGAGGAGATCGAGTTCACGTTTTTTTTTAATCACAGACGCAGTGGATGTAATCGAAATACCAGTTTTATCATCATGTGCATCAATTCCTTTGTTCAGCTGAACACAAAGGAGGAAATTTAGAAGAATGTTTGCAAACAAGCAGGTTTCTGCCACCATTTCACGTCCATAGTATTTTGAGGAAATTTAGAAGAATGTTTGCAAACATGGAGGTTTTTGTTAAGATTTTATTTCCTTGTTTTTTTCAAGATCCTTACTGTTCTCAGATGAAACCACACTAAGATGAGGCATAATGGCTAAACAGTCCATTTAGATATGTATGTGTGCATGTCACGGTTCATAGATCTATGGTGTCATCTTGTTGTCTGTGTGTAGGTTGCGGGGTGTATCACCTGATTGTTCTGTGTGGGCATCGACGCTGATCAGTAATCAGATGCCCACTGCGGCTTATTACATCTTGCCTATTTAACGCCTTGTCTTTCGTCTCATGTTTGTCAGATCGTTGTTTGGAGTCCTGGTGTTTGTTCGTGTTTGTTGTACCTGCTCTGGATTTCTCGTCGCTGTTTCCTGTTGCCTGTCTGTTCCTGTGGATTATCGTTCTGGAATTCCTCGTTCATCACTTCAGCCACGTTGACTTCACGGACACCACACACCACGGATCACCACAGACACCATCACCCATCAAAGTCCCTGTGTTACCATCTCTCCTGCTGCTTATTTGTCTTGTCATTTCATGTACATCTGACTTTATCTGGCGTGAAGCTCTATTAAAAGAGATAGTTTACTTGCAATTGCATCCAGTCTTCTTGCCCGTGACAGTGCATGTATATTTTTAATGGATTGATTTATTAATTCACACAAACATACAATAGAATAAAATGAAATTACACTTTTTTTTTAAAAAGAATTCTAATTAAGAGAAAAAAATTTAAATAAACGCATGTCTTAATTCTTAACTTCACTAGGCGTGTTTTGTTTTTGTTTAGTTTGCATGTAATATAGCATATAAATAAATGGGTAATCTAATTCTTAGAATAAAGAGAAAATGTATCAGCTGACATTGTCAGCCAATGAGCATGAAGCTGTGTCATCACTCAGTCGTTTCCCATCATGCTTTCGAGTAGCGCAGTCGGTGGGAGAGCAACTGCGGAGGGTGGGGCAGGAAGAGCTACAGGGGGGGGGGGGTTGGAGAGATGACGAGGTCGACTTCCGGGGGTGGACACGCGCAACCGAGAGAAAGGGTTGGTAGTTGAAGGGTATAGTTTTGTTTGGAACGTTTGGACTAATTGTATGTATGATTGGGAGCTGACCAGTTGTAACGGTAGGTCGAGTGAAGAGGAGTGTGGGAGTACCGGCCGACGGCCTGTATAGGTCCGGTAGCGGTGCTCCTTCTCTACTTCCCATCGACTAAATAATTTCAAACTTTTTCAGAATGACAGAAAGGGAATCAGGAGATGAAAAAAATAGCATGGAATTTAGATATCAAGAAGGGGAAAGTGAATGGGAGGATGTGGTAAAGGGATCCAGAGTCAAGAAATTGGCTAGACATAAAATAAAGAAAAATGATTCCGATAGTTTGGGTGGAACGGAAAGTGAAGGAAGAGAAGTTGAGGTAAATGATTTGAGGACAGAAATGTTCAATGTAGTAGTACTTTTTGAGGGAGAAGGGGGAGTAAAGAAAACTGACCTGTTAAAACTTACTAAAATCATTAAAGCACAAATAGGAGAAGTAAAATATGCAAAAGTACTGGGAGATGGAAACTTGCTTTATTGGATGTAGCTCTGCAAAGAAAATGAGCAGTGTGGGGAAAGTTAAAGTAGCAAAAGTGGTAAGAGTTGGAGGAGAAAAGCTGAGAGTTGTAAAGGAATAATGGCAGGGGTACCGCTTATGGTGAACATAAAGGAGATAGTGGAGAATTTGAGGATGAGAAATGGATCAGTTAAATCTGCTAAAAGAATGACAAGCAGGAATTGACAAAAAGGAAACGGAATCTGTCCTGATTGAATTTGACTGCAAGGACCTCCCTAAAGAGGTATACTTTGGTTATATTAAATATAACATAAGATAATTCATAACAAAGCCTATGAGATGTTATAACTGCCAGGAATTTGGTCATGTGGCAAGGGGATGTAAAAAGCAAAGAAGATGTGCTAGATGTGGAGGAGATCACGATTATGGAAAATGTGGAGAAGGTGTTAAACCAAAGTGCTGCAATTGTGGAGGCAATCATAGTGTTGCCTTTTGGGGATGTGAAGTAATGAAGCAGGAGGTGAAAGCACAACAGATTAAAGTGAGGGAAAAACATTTCTTATGCTGATGCTGTCAAGAGAAGTGAGGGGAAAAAGCAGGATAAGGATGGCTAATGATGTAGATGATAAAAGGAAAAATGGAGGTGCGAAAAAAGAATGGAGGAAGATTTGGGAAGAAAAGAAGTTGGTTACTTTTATAGCAGGAGTAATGAATGCAACATCTGAGATCAAATCTAAAACGGAAAGGATTCAAATCATAGTTAAAGCGGCAGTACATCATTTGGAGTTAGTGGGATTAAAGTGGGAAGAAGTAAGAGATGAGCTTAATGTGCAGTCAAGTCAAGATCTAACATGTGTGGGTTGATAATATTATGTTAATCCTTCAATGGAATGCGAGAAGTCTAATTGCAAACGGACAATATTTTAAGCAATTTATAGGCACTAGAGGAAAACCAGAAGTAGTATGTGTTCAAGAAACTTGGCTAAAGCCTAATTTGGATTTTGTTTTAAGTGGATATATAGCAATTAGACAAGAATGGAGAGAGGGTGGAGGTGGAGGGTGTGTTACATTTGTTAAACAGGGAATTCCTTATAGAGTTATAAACTTGGGAAATGAGCAAGAATATGTGGGAATAGAGGTTTGGGGAGGGAAATCAAAATTATCAATCATAAATTACCTATAAGTTTGTTCAATTCAAGCTTTTTACCTGGATTATAGATATAGGTGGACAGGATGAGAACAGTGTTATATGGTGTGGGGATTTTTAATGCACATAGCACATTGTGGGGATGTGGAAAAACTGATAGTAATGGTTTAGTATTAGAAGAGTTATTGGAAGAAAGAGAATTGGTGTCTAAACAATGGTAATATGACAAGGATTGATATTAGGACAGGAAAGGAATCAGTACTTTTGTATCAAATAATTTGGCATCAATTGTGATTGGAGAGTATACAAATATGGGACAATAGGGAATGATCACTATCCGGTTATATGTAAAACAATATCTCTATAGTGGAAAAAATAGATGGAAGAGGAGGAAATGGGGTATTTGGAAAAGCTGACTGGGAAAAGTCAAGTAGAAAGTGAAAAATATTTAAGTCAAGTTGATAAATATATAGATATAGAAAGGAATATTATTAGCAGCAATAGATACTATACCAAAAAGTAAAGGCATAAAAAGGAGGAAATCAGTTCCATGGTGGAACGATAATTGTAAAACAGCAGTAAAAAAACAGAAATAAAGCTTTCAAGTTATTAAAAAACTCATAATTTCCAGCACATGATACAGTATAAACAAGCACAGGCAGTTGTAAGAACAACAATTAGGCAAGCAAAGCAGATATACTGGAGGGAGTTTTGTAGTTTAATTGGAAGTACTACTCAGATAGAAGTTTGGAGGATGATTAAAAAGATGAGTGGGGATGTAAGGGAGTGGAACTATCCTGTGTTGAGTGATGGAGATAAAGATGCCGTTACTAACAAAGACAAAGCAGAGATGTTGGTAGATACATTTGTTAGTATACACAGAAAGAAAGAAAGGTAGAGAGAGCACCAAGTCTAAGAATATGGAAGCTTTTTAAAAAAAAAAAAAAAAAAAAAAAAAAAAACAGGGAAGTCTCTGAGGATGATCTAAATGCCCCTTTTAATATGGGAGAAGTAGAAAGAGCGTTAGCTAAAACTAGACAAACAGCGCCAGGAAGAGATTAAATAAGCTATATCATGTTAAAACATTTTAAGTACAAAAAGTAAAGAAAACTTGCTAATGTTATTTAATAAAGTATGGGAAGGGAGAATTCCTGAAAGTTGGAAAGAAGTAGTAATTATTCCTGATAAGGAAGCCAGGAAAAGATGCTAGTAAGCCATCAAACTATAGACCTAAAACATTAACATCGCATATTTGCAAATTAATGGAAAGAATGGTAAATGAGAGTAATGTATTTTTTTGAAAAAGTGGGTTTGATATAGAATTTCAAAGTGGGTTTAGGAGAGGAAGGGTCACAATGGATGCAGTGTTGTGTTTAGAGGACGATGTAAGAAAAGCTCAAAATAAATAAAGAATATCCCCAATGCAAATCATAAAAAAATAAAAGAAAAGAAAGAGCAACCTGTCAGGGTTCTAAGAAGGAGGACCCAATTTGAAGTGCACAAATACCACAACAGGAACACCGTAAACAGGAACAGCTAGGGAAGGCCACTGGGTCAGCTTCAGAAAACTACTCCCAGAATACATTGGCAACGGAGGGGGCGGCAAGACCAGGCTGATGGAGAAGACCACACAAGGCCTCAGAGCAGAGCTCAAACATTAGGTGACCGCCGACTCAGAAGCAGACCAAGAGCCAGGCAGGTAGAACCAGGGCAGGACACACGGGAACAGGTCAGGAACTCCAACACAAGACTAGACATGACAAAGCTCCACAGAAACAAATTAAACCCAAGATAAGGGAAAAATATAAACCAAAGAACTAAAAGAGTAAAGTAACAATAGGAAATAATTACCAATTTAACCAACTAAAAGAATATCAAACAAAACAAGAATCAGGACTAGAAAAAACTAAAATATTACAAGTAAAAGCAGAAGCAAGAACAAACAGATTACTAACCTAAGGAGAGCAAGACAAGAACATGGAACTACAAGGACTAGACAAAAAACAAGGGAACAAGACCAACCAGACAGGGAGACACGGGCACATCCACAGACAGCTACAAAGACAGTGACAGTGACAGAGGGTGTGAAAATGACCACGAACCAGCAAACATAAAAGGGTAAGGAGCACTATAAATAGGGAGGAAAACATGAGGAACAGGTGAGCACAATTAGACTAACAAGGCTAAGAAGAGGGTGACGTAGAAAGGAAACAAGGAGGAGGGACTAAGGGAGCACATGGCCGAGAAAACAAATTAACAAGGCCATGTGCTGACACAAGACAAACAAGAAACAAAACAAAACACAGTGACAGTGCAAAAACCCTGACAGAATCTGTGGTAGCAGTATTTTTTGACATTGAGAAGGTGTACAATATGTTTATGGAGAGAGGGATTAATGATTAACTACACAAAATGGGAGTAAGAGGTAAAGTTTTTAATTGGATTTTAGACTTTTTAAAAGGAAGATCAATTCAAGTTAAAATAGGAACAGATATTTCAAATAAGCATAAAGTAGAAAATGGAACACCACAAGGGAGTGTTATAAGTCCTACACTTTTTCTGTTATGATAAATGAAATATTTAAGAATGTATCTAATGGCATGAATAGATCATTGTTTGCAGATGATGGGGCGCTTTGGAAAAGTGGGGAAAACGTGGAATATGTAGTTAAGAAAAATACAGGAAGGAATACATCAGGTTGAAATGTGGGGAATGGAATGGAGTTTTAAATTTTCTGCTGAAAAATCAAAAGTGATGGTTTTCTCTGGAAAGAAAAATAAAGATATTGAACTGAAATTATATAGGAATGATCTGGAAAGATTTGAGAGTTTTCGTTTTTTGGGGGTGTGGTTTGATTCACGAATAACATGGAGATCACACATTAAACAAGTAGAAGATAAATGTAAAAAAGTAATAAACATTATGAGGTGTCTTACAGGAGTGGAGTGGGGAGCAGATTTTTAAGTCATTAATATATATATATATATATATATATATATATATATATATATATATTTCATTAATAAGATCTAGGTTGGATTATGGGAGTCAGGTATTTGGGATCAGCAGCAAAGTCAGTATTAGCGAGGCTGGACCGTATTCAGGCACAGGCATTGAGATTATGTCTCGGAGCCATGAGAACATCACCAATGTGCTCACTGCAGGTAGAGGCAGGTGAAATGCCTTTGAGCTTAAGACCAGAAGCAGCTGATTGTAAATTACTGGATTTGTTTGAGGGGACAAATAGATAGCCACCCAACCAAAAGAATGTTGCAAGACAATTGTGAAAGGGGAAAGGGGAACAAATTTAGTTTTGGTTGGACAGGAGATGATGCTGCACGTGATCTGGGAGTATAGTGGAAATGAGTTTTGTAAAACTTTGGTATGGCCCAGTATCCCTATGTGGAAGTATGATACTCCAAAAGTGGGATTTGGAGGTATTACAGTCCAAAATAGTAAATAATCAAGTTGATTTGGTGAGTGAATTTTATAGACAGGTGAACCAAAAATAAGTTAATTTTAAGCAAGTTTTTACAGATGGATCTAAAGACCCGATAACAGGAGTTACAGGAGCTGCAATTGTAATTCCCAGCCAGAAGAGTGAGATGAGCAACAGAACATCAGATCACTTAAGTGTATATGCTGTTGAGATGTTTGCCATTTTGATGGCATTAGAATGGAAGAATACACTAAGTCAAACAGAACTTTAATTTGCAGCGACTCTGTCTCTGTATTGGAGAGCATCAAGACTGGTATGGTTAAGAATCATCATGCTGACATGTGCCAAAAAAACTCTCGCGACAGCGAGGGGCCTGTGTCGGATTGAGCAGTCAAGCGCAGTTGCTCTCCACCGACTGCACTCTTCAAAAGCATGATGGGAACGACTGAGTGAAGACACAGCTTCATGCTCATTGGCTGAGAATGTCAACTAATACATTTTATCTTTATTCTAAGAATTAGATTACCCATTTATTTATTTATATATTACATGGAAACTAAACAAAAAAAACAAAACACGCCTAGTGAAGTTAAGAATTAGGACATGATGACAAAACAGTGGTATTTCTATTACATCCACTGCGTCTGTGATAAAAAAAAAAACGAGAACGCAATCTCCTCCATTGCTGACGTTTGCAGGTGACAAAAACAGCGAAATTCAGGAAGTGTCCGACTGCAAAGGTCTTTTTTTGACCCCTCCCCTTACTGCAGCCGCCTACTCTCGCCTACATTTCCGGCGAGGCGAGGCGCATCTCAAACAAGCCTATAGTCTGGCCTTTACGCGATCGGCAACCGGACGTTTTTTTGTCTTATTGCAACCCTCTGTTCTGGACTTGCACAAACTACGTTGAAATGCCATCATTTTCCAAAATGTAATTTATGTGCAAATATGAAGTCTGTTACCGCCCCTTAACACAGACCAGAGACGCTGAAGATGGACGCACAGAGAAAAATATACTGTAGCAGCAAATCACTCACTGATCATGATGCACAAACTATTGGAAGAAAATCCTAAATACTGATTTGGAGGTTTATATGAATGTGTTTTCTGAGGAGAGCTGACTGTCTTCTGAAAAGTTTACATGGTATAATTTCACAAAGCTTGTCAGAACATTCTGTTTTTGCTTCAAATTGGGTTATTATAAAATCAAATTATGCGTATGATTCTTATAAAACTAAATGATATGAAATGATATAAATGACATGTATATGAATGAACTATGATTATATAACTATAATTACAGATTTAGGTTAAATAAAGATGTCAGTCTTTATTTTTTTTATTTTTAGGAAACAAATCAAAGAAAAAAAAATTAATTCTACTGTTTCTAATATTCTGTATGTTGCTCAGAAACAAAATATATTGTGTCCGGCTGACAAAAAAAAAAAAAAAAAAAAAAAAAAAAAAAAAAATATATATATATATATATATATATATATATATAAATATCCAATTAGAGCATTCGAAACTGAAGGGTCAACTGTTTCGAAATCAGTTTGTCTGTTCCTCCGCTTTTAGGGCCTTCAGCCACCCAGAGAGCATGTCTGCAATATGTCTGTTAAAGATCACTTGATCTGGAAAGTATCTGCTGTGTACAAACATCTGATAGATGTCTTTAAGATGAACACCCCAAAAATACACATCTTGCAGATATAAATACAGACGTCAAATAGACATCTCCTTGATGTACGTGTGCTATCAGAGCATGTTTATACGACATTGCTTTTGAAAACATTGTTTCCCTCTACAATAAGCAACATATCTCTAAACTCTTGGGATATTTATTACATTTTAGTCTACAAATTATAAGATTAAGACATTTCAAATGATACATGACTGAATATCATGAATTAAATATTCCATTATAGTATGCTATTGACTATTCTGGGTTTAAGTATGTGAAGGGAAGGACTGGGGAATAGGAGCACATATATAGGTGAATGTGAGATGTGAGAACAGATGTCCCTATCTCAGGATAAAGTATCTGAGGTTCTTCCAGCCTTACAAATTAGAATAACTTATTCAGTTTTCTATGAAGCAGCTCTCCAGAGTATTTATGTTTTTACTCTCAGACATCTGATCTCAACGGACTGAACAGAATAAATCAACTGGAGAAAATTTCGACTGAGAGTGCAAGTGCAAGTCTGCAGCCAGACCCTCTTGAAAGATTTCTATATCAAAGAAGGTGGAGCCCAGAAGCCACACCTAACTATTGCATAACTGCCACAGACCAATTTAAAGCTAGTTGTTTTAAAAATAACATCATACCAGTTAGTATAAAAATTTTTCTTGAACTATATCAGCCTTAACAGTTTCTCAAAAAAAGTCAGTATATTGTAAATTCAGGTGTTTACAGACAGATTTTGTACACATATATCTTACCTCAACATTGTGCCGTGTCCTTTTATCTGCTAAAACAGTAACAAAAAACAACAAAACAAAAACAACTGCAATAAGCATGAATGGTGGATGTGTTTGTGTGTGTTTGAGAGAGAGTGTGTGTGTGCATACTTGCGTGAGTGAGTATGCTCGTTTCTAGGGGTGTGCCCGAAGTCCGAATACCTTATTCGGAAAGGCACAGATAATGGCTTCAAAAACGAATAACGGATAACAAATAAATTGGCTGAGGCTGGAACACTCTGGTGTTTTGCTAGGTAACAGGTGAGCCAGGGATCAGAGCCATATTTAACAACCTCCTAAAGTCACACAATAATGAGTGTGTGAAGTGAATGAATGTAAACTTTATGAATGAAAAAAGCGCACACAAATCAAACGCTGCGTTGCTGTTGGCTGTCTGTGGATCTCTTATTTTTGATGTCTATGCATTCATTTCAGTAATAAGTGATTGGTTGGAGTGAGTAATATCAAGTGTATATTTAAAAGGCAAATGATTTAAACCTTATATGCTATGATATGATACATGAATAAATGGAATAAGCACAGTGCGATCACCAATCAAACAGCCCTGTTGAGTGAAATTGCAACAGTTGAGTGTAATTTAATTTCCACTTTCGTGTAATAGGCAGTTGTTCTCTAAATGCTGCTGCTTCATGTTAAGCCTCTCAGTAGAGGCAGGAGTAGAGGCAGAATGTGAAGGCAAATGACCTTCACACACAGTGATGATAACTATTTACAGTGTATTTATCTTACAAACACCCCGACATCGCATTCTGCTAATATAAAAATGTATTCACACCACTATTAAATTTATAAAGTAATTTGACACAGTATATGTTACAATACATCAGTTTTTACAACAATTTCAATTTCAATTTATTTATTAAATGGGACAATGCGTATTCATGAACGTACAATCAAAGTTGAACGTAAATACGCCGGATTTAGCTCAATGCTAATTTCCATCCGTATATTCCAACAACAGCATATATTCCAGCTATAACTAACTCCTGAAGGCAGACTTGAATCTGTAATGATAAAATCAGACAGTCATTATTACAAGAGGTCGACTGATAATCAAGGTTACCCATTATCTTTTTCTAATATTTACATTCTTCTACTTTGGTCATCAGCTGTATGATGTTGATTAAACTGACAAATGGCGCCATCTGGGGTTCTTTTGAAGAACAGCTGCTAAAGCAGCATCACCACTGAGAGCTTAACATGAGGCAGCAGCATTTAGAGGACCTAACTGACTATTACATGAAAGTTGAAATGACACTCACCAATGACAGTAATGTTGAGTCTCTTTATATTGATGGTGCTGATGCTGTGGCATAACGGTGAATGCTGTGGACGATATTTAGTTCATAAAGTCCAGAGTCTGTTGTTGGTGTTTGTGATGATCACATTGCCTGAGTAATTTTGTTTCTTTATTACACTGAACATCTGTACTTTTATTTTCTTATACATGCTAAAATAATTTATCCTGTGGCTCCCTCTGGTGGAAATTAGGTTTTTTTTACCAGGTTAAATGTTGAGTAATAGTAAAACTCAAACCTCCCCCCTTTTGTAAAACTCTCTACCTAACCGTTCGATCGCATGCATCTGCCACGTTTTTAGTTTTTCTAACCACGTTTTTATTCGTTATGAAGGTTTTTTCAGAGGCTTATCAAGAACACCATCTGCTCCCCTATCCCTAACAACATTGACCCACTCCATTTCGCCTATCGCCTTAATAGTCTACTGAGGATGCTGTCTCCCATCTCCTGCACACGCCACTCTCACCCACACCGACAGCAATAAAGAGAACTATGTGAGGCTGCTGTTTTATAGATTACAACTCAGACTTCAACACTATAGTCCCCCACAATCTGGTCTCCAAGCTCAGAAACCTCGGAACGAATGCCCCCCTCTGTGACTGGTTTCTTGATTTTCTATCATGCAGAGTACAGGAGCCCCACAAGGATGTGTTCTGAGCCCGCTGCTTTACTTGCTCTACACCTCCACTTCTGTCATCAAGTTTGCAGATGATATAGTGGTGATGGGCCTCATCTCCAACAACAATGAGGCTGCCTACCTTGATGAGGTAGAGAGTCTGACATCATGGTGCCAAACAAACTGTCTCTTTCTGAATGTCACTGCATCAAACCAAGGAGCTGGTTGTGTCCTTCAGGAGGAGGCAGCAGCGATCTACACCCCACTCATCATTAACAGGACTCTAGTGGAGAGAGTGAGCAGCTTCAAATACCTTGGTGTACCCATCTCCAAGGACATCTCCTGATCACATTCAAGCTCAATTTAAAAAAAGCCAGACAACGACTGTACCATCTGAGACTCCTGAGGAAATTCAAGGTTACCCCTGGAATCCTGAAAACTTTCTTTATTGGGGCTATAGAAAGAATACTGGACTCAGTGCATTTCATTGTGGTAATGGAAACAGCTTAGCCCATAAAAACCCTGCAAAGAGTAGTGCGCTTAGCTGAGCACTTCTCCAAAACATCTCTCCCCTCTCTGCGAGGCATCCACACCTAGGAGATGTAAATCTAGGGCTGTAAAGATCCTCAAAGACTCCACCCGAAACCACTGTTTCATCTGCTACAGTCATGCAGACGCTTCCGCAATCTGATGGCAAAAACGGAGAGGCTCAGGAAGAGTTTCTTCCCTCATGCGCTATCAGACTACTAAAACATGAACATTATTAACACACTGCACTTTAGAGACTCTGGTAGTGTAGGGTTACCCAATAAGCACTTTAGAGACTCTGGTAGTGTAGGGTCTATACAACTCATCCTCACTGCACATTGTTTACATCTCCACACATCATCTGTATAGCAGTTCTGTGTAGCATCTCTACACATCATCTGTGAAGTAGTTTAATATATTGTGTATATTTCATTATTTGCATTTAATTCTCTCTTTTGTCCCCACAGTCTAAAAAGAGTATGCCAGACCTACATTTCACTGCTTGTTGTATGTCATTTAACTTGTACGAGACAAATAAAATCTTGAATCTTGAATGCTAAATCTTGTTTAGTGTGAAATACTGCTCTGAATGGCAGTGTTAAAATGATCAATTGTGTTTGTCTACCTCAGTGTTAAAGTTTTCATCAGGTTTTCTGTAGATTAAACTTCAAAGCAGAACAGGAAGACACGCTTCACCTTCAAACTCAACACACACATGCACTGAATCTTCACTCTCACACACATGATGTCTGTCCACTCAGCAGACTGAACCACATTTCTAAAAAAACAACCTGACCGCAAGCCACATTCAGTTTGAGTCAGAGGCGGATATCTTCAGTAAATCTAGTACACTCTCAAAGAGAGAGAGATGAGCGAGAGAGAGATGATGAGAGAGAGGAGAGGGGGAGAGAGAGAGAGTAGAGCTGTGTGACTGGAATCAGTAACTTTTCAAAAAGGTACAAATATGTACCATTATTGTACTAAAATATACACTTTAGGTACTAATATGCACCAATATATGTTAGGGGGAATAAGGTACAAATGTGTTCCTTTTGAATAGGTACTGTTCCAGCGGCAGATTTAGTGCCTTTTAGTTGGTAAATAGATTTAGCTTCCATATACGGAACATTGAGAGATGAGTAAAATATACAAAAATATTCCAAATCACTACAGTTAGGCTCCATTTTTACCATGAAATGTAGTCTATCAAATATACAACAATACTTTTATATTCAGCTGTCAGACTTCTTTTAAAAAACTATCAATGTTTTTAAAAGATAAATAAATAGGAATGTTGTCCAATATTAAGAAGAATTACATTCTTACTAAGAGGCAAAAGAATATTTTTTTTTATATATTAACATATGTAACTATATATAACATGTATATGCGCATGTGTGTTTGCATTAGGAGGTCAAATTTTGTCAGAGGAGGATTCACTTCAGTTCTGTTGTGTTTGTTTCGATCAGCTGTTCTTTCATTCATAGTCATATTAGATCATGTTTCATATGTTTGTGTTTTCTTCTGTCTGTGGCTGCTGGAGTCCTGATTGGTAAGTTATGAAGTTATTTCTGTCATTTATTCACATTTCAGAGTAATAAGATTTCAGCTTCATTTCAAATCTCTCTTGTTGAAATCTTAATTTAAATTATTGCAAATTCAAATCATGAAAAAGCAACTTCTAAAAGTATCACTCTAAAATACTTTCTGCAGTGATCATAAACTACTTGCACATCAATTCAATAATACAAAAACGTATTGAATATTTCTAGCATATTTGAACTTATATTTTCAACGGTTTTATCAAAATTTATCATGGCACCTTTTATTTTGCTCTACCGCAAATAATTTTAATAGAAAATATTAAATTATGTGATTCACACACGTCTGCCTGTTCGTATGTCACCTTTCATTGTATTTGGTGTCTTTTCTGCAGTTAAATGTTACAAACTGATTTCATGGTTTCCTGTAGACTAAAATTCAACACTGTTCATAACAGAACAGGAAGAACCTCTTCACCTACAAACTGAACACACCATTCTCACCTACAAGATCTCTGTCCATCCAACAGATCAAACCACAGATTAAAAAAAAAAAAAAGAAAAAAAAAAGAGAAAAGAAACAGCAGCAGGTTTTAATTTGACTCACAAGCAAATCATAAGTAAATCTGGTCATTTGAGATCATACATGTTTTCAACTTTGTACTTAATCAATTTACTAAAAAAATAAATAAAAAATAAACTTTTTAAATCACTAGAGATTAACTCTAGTTTACCATGAAATGTTCTGCATCCAGTATTAACACATGTTCTTCATTTCTTCTGTTTTTTTATGTTGTTAAATTCTTACTAAGAGGCCAAATAATATTTCTATATTGCATACTGTTATGTTGTTTAGGCATTAACAAAATTGTCAATTTACCTATAAATCTTTCTTTATTGTTATAATTGTTAGATTCATGCCTCCACACCACCAGATAATTAAGATTCAGCCGCAGATGCCAGATCCCGTCAGAAAATATCTGTCTGGTGACAAGAACAACTCATCAGCAAAATAGTCTAATACCAAAAACAAAACAGAAAAACAATAGCATAGCTATATATAAAAAAAAACTGTAGTTGATTATTTATATAAACAAAACATGATCAAACTCTCATCATGGTTTTAAAAGTATGTTTTAATATGATTCATTTAACTATGAAATCATATGATCATGACTCTTTTGAGTTTATGGTATTAAAGGATGATGCGATTTCAAATTTTTCCTTTCTCTTTGGAGTGTTACAATCTCTTGGTGAATAAAGAAGATCGTACAAGTTGCAAAAGACTAAAGTCTCAAATCCAAATAGGTATTCTTTATAAAAGTTAAGAGTCAACCACGCCCCCCTAAAACGGCTCGTTCTTACACGCCCCCACATATCTACGTCACTATGTGGGGAGATTTGCATAAAACGCAACCCAGATGTTCACGCAAAGAAAGAAGGCATTATTTTTTTTCTGTCTGTTGCCGCTGGCTCCATTTCGTGGAGAAGCTGGGTGTTTCACTGTGAAAGCAAAACTACTTGTTTAGCCTTCCAAAAGAGGATGATATCTGCTTTGTCATTCCTGGAGCTGATCCGTGCTGATCGCTGAGGAAATACCATCAACTTTTCATTTGGGATCACCGGATGGGCTTTCACCATGGGACAACAAGCAGTAGTCCAGCCCGAGGTCGTCACATGTGGTTCTAGACCACCGTCCGCTCCTTCGTCTAATCATGCCTACTGCACTGTTCTCAAGTCCACCAGCATTCCTCACTCAAGCCCGCTGTGTGTCGTATTTAAATAATTTAGCACTGATGATTCAAACGCGAGTTTTGAGCAGTGTAGAGTAGTGCTTGTGTGTTGTTGTTTCTCCGATCACAAATGCAGACATGGTTTTATGTTTATGTGGCACTATATGCAACGCAATGCATAAAAAGACATATAAGTTATTATAATCAGTAATTATATCCCACTGGATGAATCAAATGGCTCATTGTAAATGGTTTTATTGGTTTTGACAAGCCGGGAGACGACATGACATGTTAAGGGCATAAAATTTCTGTCACACATTTGAGGTATTCAGCCAATCATCACAACGCACTGGGATAGCATGGCTAATCAGAGCACACCTCGCTTTTCTAAACGATGAGCCTTGTAAAAATGTATGTGTTCAGAAGGCGGGGCATATGGAATATGTTTATATACAAAACAGTGCCGCTGCTATGGGCAAAACGAGTGACTAAATGTTTCTGTGACAGACGGGTTTGGTTCAGAAAACAGATCCATCAAAAATAAAAACAAAGTTTTCAACTAGTAAAGAGATGGAAGGCAAGCCTGTTCCTCAAATGATGTTCAGTTCTACTATTTTGTTTCAAGACTGGGATTTTTAAGACAAAGCAAATACATTTTATTTAGGTCTCATAAATGTTGGACTGAATATTCACTGAATTTGAAGCATTAATTGTTTTTAAACTGATGCTTTAGCCAGGCTCCTGATTGACTGTATTTTTCCTTTCAGAAATCAAAGAAGGAGGGTGTGTATGCAGTTGTCACCAAAAAAACGAAGATCAAATACAGGATCTACTGGAATAAATGATAGATCTCACACGGGCCTGACTCACACTTGATTACACATTTATTTTCTGCCAAGATGTTTAGCCTCTGTTTTGTTGTTGTTGTTGTTGTTGTTGTTGTTGCTTTTTAGTTTTTCACTTTTGTGTGTCACATTGTTTGATTTATTTAAATAAACATAAAATAGAATATCAATTGCATAGATGTTGTAGTGTAAAGTATCACATGTGATAATGAAAACATCACCGCTGAAGAACCACTGTAATGAATTAAATAAAACATCTGATCGTTTTTTTCCAGTTTATAATAAAAACTCAATTAAACACAGACTACTTTGGTTTATTTCCTGCAAGAGCACCTGAAGATAAACCTAAAGCTGTGATGATAACTACATGGAACTATCATCATTATTATAGACTGACTAATAATCGATTTTACTAATATCTTTGACTCATAATTACACCTTTCTGTCATCACTTTCTGTCAACAACATAGTGAAACCTCTGTACCCACGAAATCCAAATAATAAAAACACGATTACGATAGTACTGTATCTAGTGGCACCATCTGATGGGTTTTTTTGAATATCAGCAGGCAGCTAAAATATCATTACAGTACTAAACAACAGGTGATTGTGGAAAAATTAATGTAACATAATGTAAGAATTATTATGTTTTGAGTTAAAGCTCATGTTTTCATTTATTGGATTGATTTAAAAATATCCAAATGTATTTTAAAATTCTTCAAATGAAAATGCTGGGAGTGATGAAATGATGCTCACCAATGACAGAAACACTGAAGCTGCTAAAGCTGATCTAAATATAATCATTTGGTATTTGTTTCTCTCTCTCTCTGTGTCAAACATTTTCTCATCTTGTTTTTTTGTTTTTGTTTTTTTGTTTTTGTTTTTTTTTCTTCTTAGTAGCAGAACAGGAAGACACTTTTCGCCTCCAAACTAAACACACATGCAGTGAATTCACACTCTACAAGTACACACTCTACACACTCTCATCTACAGATGTTTGTCCAGCAACAGATCAAACCACATTTCTGAAGAAAACTGCAGCTTTCAGTTTGACTCAGAAGATGAACCTCAGTAACACTGCTACTGACAGATCATACATGCTTTTAACTTTTTACTTGGCTTTTCCATAAACGAAAATTGAAAACTGAATAAATGTATACAACGACCTTAAAACCACTTGACTTTTGTTCCATTTGCGCCATGAAATATAATTTATACAATTTACACAATATTCTTCAACATTAAGCTACAAAAAGTCTAAACTAAAAAAGGCAGCTAAAAAGTATGTTAAATGATAAAAAAAAAAAAAGAATAGGCCTACTTCACCCATTAAGAACAGATAAAGTCTTAATAAGGGTCTAATGAACTATAAAATATTATAAACTACAGCATATCATATGCAAATGTAGTTTGTAAACAAGGAGGGGCAAATGCTGTCGTGGGAGGATTCATTTCTAGTGATGTGTTTTGAGCCATTTTATTAGATCAGACACTGAACTATTGAATAAAATGTTTCACATGATTGCTTTGCTCTGTTTATTGAGGAGTATTTTGGTTGGCTCAGGTAAATGGGTGAAAAGATTGGGGAAATGAAAATTGCTGCTACATATACAATTTACCATTTTTACTAATATATGCCTTCAAGATACTAATATGAAACACTTAGGGATAAATAAGGTACAAAAGTGCACCTTTTGAAAGCATACCATTTATTTTCTGATTGTGGACTGTTTATCCTTTTAAGACCCTGCGGCCTCATATGAGAACATTATATTTTATTGAATTTCTCTGAGACTGTACATGCCAGAGTTTTAAGTCTGGATGTCCTGTCCTGTACCGGGAACTAAAAGCATGTTTTTTTACGCACTTTGTGAGGACATAACAAATTAACAGGGAAAGAAATTATATTTCAATATTATATGAATATTATATATTTATTATGAAAATCTTGTCAATTATTACTCCCATGATTACACTTCGTTTTTTCATTACATGTTTGCCCCAAAAACACATTTAATATGCAAATTAGATTTAGTTTATAGATACATTGTATGTAAAGAGGAAAATCTGGTTTATGGCAATTTTACACACATTTTGCAGAAAGAAAAGTGGTATATTGAATCATTCTGTTATAACATAGTTGAGAATCATCTTTATACAAAGTTTGGTAAAAAAAAAAATCTTGAAAACTAAAGATGTATTGGTGATTTAAAAAAATCAATTGTTTTTGCCTATGCATGTTCATTATGCTATGTCTACGGAGGACATAGCATAACTTATTAATTACATAATTAATTAATTACCTCTTTTGTGTTTGTGTGTTTTTTTTTAATGCTCTAAACAATGAAAAGACATGGAAAAAATGAACTTTTTCCTAAAAAAATTAATTGATTCTTAAGAGGTAAAATTATATTATTTTCATATCCCATAATGTATCAAATGAATCATGAAAATTGTGAAATTTACTAATTTTGAATTCAGGTCTCTGTTCAGAATTTTACATTGAAATTTCCAGAAAATAAATAAAGTGTAAAAAATCATGGAAAAATTACGGAAATCTGGCAGCAAATGTAGAGGTCTCTGTTTATTCTAATATATTATAATATTACTATATATATATATATATATAGATGTCTCTGTGTATATTATATGTCTTTGTGTATATTATATTATATGTCTCTGTATATATTATAGTGTGTATATATATATATATATATATATATATATATATATACTTTAACTTTAAAATTAAAGATTATGGTTTACTTTTACATTAATCATGTCGCTCCATTATTTTAAAGTAAACCTAGTAAAAAAAATAAAAAATAAATAAAGTCTGCTTATTTTTTTTAAGTTTAACATTAACAAGAAACGTGTTTTTTTATTTAAAAAAAAAAAAAAAAAAAGAAAAGAAAAAAAAATTGACACTTTAATTTACACTGAAATTAACAATAATAATTAATGATTATTTTGGTAGAAGATACTGTTTTTTTTTTGACATTATTATGAAAGTGGTTCACATTTGTCTGTTCATATAGCTCTAACAGAAAGCTCTATTTCTGCTGCTGAATATTATCATGTGCACATGTAAATTACAAAATATCTACAGCTGTACAGCTCCACAGCTCTGTTTGTAAACCACCAGATGCCTTAATCAGTGTAAAATCTGTTTGTTCATCAGGTGTGTTTGGTGAATCAGTTTCAGTGATGGAGGGAGATTCTGTCACTCTAAACATTGATCTTACTGAAATATATGAAGATGATGTCATACTGTGGACATTTGGAGCTGAAAGGTCTATCATAGCTATAATTAATAAAAAATAAACAAATCTTCTCCATATATGATGATGTTCCATATGGGAGATTCAGAGACAGACTGAAGCTGGACGATAAGACTGGATCTCTGATCATCACAAACATTACAACTCAACATGCTGGACTCTATGAAGTAGAGATAACTGGAGCAAAACTGTCAACAAAAACATTCAATGTTTCTGTCTATGGTGAGTACATTTGTCTTGTGCCTCTTGTTTTATGTTTTATGTTTACTATTTACATATCAACCTTAATTATGTTATAATCTGAGATGACAGACACAGTTACTGCTTTTCACTAAACACTCACTCAACACATTGAAACCAAAAATACCATTGTGTAGATTTTACCAGTGTTTCTGGTTATTCTCTCGTGTTTTCAGCTTCTCTACCTGTTCCGGTCATCAACAGTAACTCTTTACAGTGTTCATCCTCCTCATCTTCTCAATCATCATCATCATCATCATCATCATCATCATCATCATCACAGCAGAATTGTTCATTGGTGTGTTCAGTGGTGAATGTGGGTCATGTGACTCTCTCTTGGTACAAAGGAAACAGTGTATTGTCCAGCATCAGTGTGTCTGATCTCAGCATCAGTCTCTCTCTACCTCTGGAGGTGGAATATCAGGATAAAAACAGCTACAGCTGTGTGATCAACAATCCCATCAGCAACCAGACCACACATCTGGACATCACTCAGCACTGTCACACATGTTCAGGTACAGCAGCATTGATATATGTGTTTATTTACTGAGCTGATCTTATATGTTGTAGATCAGACTCAATAACTCACATCAATGTCTCTCTTTTCCTCTCCTTCTCATCCTCCAGACTCAGATTCTCTGACAGTGTTTATTTCTGATGCTGTTGCTGTTGCTGAATCTCTGTTGATTGTCACTGGATTTGGGATCTTCTGCATCTGCTGGAAATGTAGAAAAACTGATCAAGAAGGCAAGTGTTTCATACTGCTGCTGTTATAACAAATACTAACAGTAAACTTTACAAATCTTCACCAAATACATTAATCAATTGATAATCTGTATATTAAAATGGTTAATGCTGTTTTTAAGCATTAAATATATTTAATTAACTGTGTGCATTAACCCTTCAACTTTGACACAAAAACATTGTTTTAATCTGTTACTGTTGTTCACACAGGTCAGATTTGTGATGACGAGATCACTGTTGTTATGTTTCATGATTCAACTATGAATGAAACATAAATCGGTAAGATCATTTATTTCTCATTCATGTTGTGTGTCCCTTGTAAAAAAAGTAATATATTTAAAATGCATTTATTTCATACTAAGTATAATTCAAACCTATTAACATATTTACTGACAAACGCTCGAGACTTACTGATATAAAAATAAAAATTTTACTTTATTTGTAGTACTACTTGTGTATAATGCACATTTCTTAATATTAGGCCTAAAATATATTTTAGTGTGACTATTGATGAGGACTGTATCAATTTTGAAAAAATATCTGTCTTTTAATTTAAGATATTTAAAATGTACCTAAAAGTATGCTTGCAGTACTTCCACTTTAGCACAGTCAGGTATATCTGTATGGTTGGACTTCCACATAATTAAAGTGCATTTAGTACAAAAAATTATTTGTTCCAATTTAACAGACTGTAAGTATATCAGTTTAGTATTAAAAGTACAATTGCAAGGTATTTTTTTAAAGTACATAAATATGTAAAAATATTTTTAGTATACTTAGCATGAAATAAATGTATTTCAAATTCATTTTAGTATATTTATTTTTTAGTACATTTATTTTTAAAATGTTTGTATCATTTCAGAGAGTCAGATGTAGATCAGTGTGTGCTTGTGTTTTTGACTCTATAATGATCAAATAAGAACTGGAGTACACTTGTAAAGCAAAAAAAAAGTGTAATATACTATAAAATATTATATATCATAACAATGACTAATAATGTTAAAACACAATCGCAGACAGCAAGGAAAAAAATATAAAAAAGCAAATAACAAAATAACTGTGAAAAAAAAAGAAAAAACAGGAGGATGAAAGTCAAACTACTTTATTCTGACACAAATGTATTCATGGATTTTATAAAATTTTATATTTCCCTATTATGTTTCTAATTTAGTTAGGCCTGTGTAGTTCATGCTATTATTACTACATTTCTATATAACTCTCTCTCTCTCTCTATATATATATATATATAATTTATATTTCATAAAAGTCTTTGTTTTTTTTCATTTCTAATGAAATATAATAAAGCTCTCTCCAAGATCTTTCTGTTATTTTACTTGATGACTTTTTGCAAAAAGGACTTTAACTTCTTGCCGGAGTTAAATGTTGTTTTGTACTTGCTACCGGGTGTCTGTGAAAACAAAACACGGGCGTAGAAAAGACTAATCAATCGTTTTTTAACGTGCACAGTAACTGAAATGTATAACTGTTAAAAGAAATGCTCAATAACTGTTGCACATATATAATGCACTACGCATCAATGTCTCTTCTCTTTGTACTTTGCACTTTTTAACACAAAGCGCTTACGATGTGCGCATCCGGCGTGCAGAAGGATGCGCTTGAAGCAACAAGGCGTCAGGCCGCTGTACATTCAAAATAAAAAGTATTTTAATTTAATAGTATATACTTACATATAAATACATTCATTAATGTTTTTAATGAATGGATTTATATTAATACAAATGTGTAACATTTTAACATATTCAACATTTTTATTTGTAACCCACAAAAGAGTTTTTTCACTAAATGTTTGGATTTCTAAAATTAATGTGGACTGATTTTTTTAGAATAACTTTTGCTTCCGAATTAAGCACTAACCTAGTTTATGATAATTTTTTGTCATATATTATGAATATATTCTGCATTCATGACCTCTAGACTGGACTATTGTAATGCACTGCTAGGTGGTTGTCCTGCAATCCTCAATAAACAAGCTACAGGTAGTCCAAAATGCAGCGGCTAGAGTCCTTACCAGGTCAAGAAAATATGATCATATTACCCCAATACTACAGTCTCTGCACTGGCTACCTATTAATTTCCGTATCAGTTACAAAATATTATTACTTACTTATAAGGCCCTTAATGGCTTAGCTCCTGCGTACCTAACTAGTATTCTTCTACCACGCTACAACCCATCACGCTCCCTAAGGTCTCCCGCTGGGCTTTTGGTAGTACCTAGGATAGCAAAGTCCACTAAAGGAGGTAGAGGCTTTTTCGCATTTGGCTCCCAAACTCTGGAATAGCCTTCCTGATAATGTTTGGGGTTCAGACACACTCTCTCTTTTTAAATCTAGATTAAAAACACACCTCTTTGGCCAAGCATTCAAATAATGCATCTCATAATTTTGGACTGCAGTTATATCTGATCAAATGTGCATTATTATTCTTTAGCTTGGGTTAAACGAATTAATTTTACTTGGCTGGGAACAGCAGCTACGCTAATTAATGTCTCTATTTGTTTCTCTGCTTTGCCACGGGATTTACATCCCGTGGTAACTAGGATTTACACAAGCTCCAGTCTGGATCCAGACACACCTGAGAAGAGATGATGCCAGCCCCTCAGAGGACCTCAGATGATGCTAACCCAGAGACAACATACAGAACTACCACATTTTGCTATAAGTTTGATTGCATAATTGCTGTTAATAGTGTTAATCGTCTGTTTGTTTACGTCTTTTTATTGATTTTTCTGAACATTTCTGCCGTATGCACATGAACTGACAGTCACCACTGATAAGCTACTAGTAAATATTGTAGAAACTTAATTTTCTGTAAAGTTGCTTTGTAATGATTTGTATCGTAAAAAGCGCTATACAAATAAACTTGAATTGAATTGAATTGAATATGCATATACCTATATTTTTCCATATTTGTTTATTATTATTTTTTTCTTTATAATGAAGTAGTCTGTATTTAGTAGGTTGTGAAATAATTATTATCAGTTCCACACACAGAGATATATAAATTCTACATTTATTTAAATATATATATGGATAAAAAAAAACTTTACTGGTCTTGGATCGTTATCAGTATCGGCCAATACTGAACCCTAGGTATCGGAATCTTATTTAAATGGGAAAAAAAAACCTTCACTGCACACAATAGTGAAGCTAAATGTAACAGCCGGTGTAACCTTAATAGAAACGGTGTATAACCGCAGCTTAGCGCGCCATCTAGTGTTCAAAATAAAGCCAAACACGTGCTTGTTTACAGCTCAAAAAGCTCAAAAATAAACTCTCTGTGATCTTTAGTCTTAATGCAAGACTGTGGGAGTTTTTCATCTGTTTATCATCCAGCAAGTAAAAACAGTGCGTCCGAGATTACACAATGGATGATAGTATGCATACTTCTAGTAGTGTACATAGCCTACTCAATGCAAAAAACTGTCATTTGATGTGCATGTGATGGTTACAAAAAGGTATGTCAGTTATATTTTAATACTAAGTTAAACTCAAACTGTGGTTTTAACATTCCTTGGAGGAAAATGCAGTTAAACACTACATTATAATTATTGACATGTGACACTGAAGCTCTTTGTAATTCTGTTACTGATGATCTGTAGTTTATAAAGTCTAGAGTCTGTGGTTCTGGTGTTTGTGGTGGTCAGAGATCCAGTCTGATTGCTGCAGTCTGTAAATGTAACACATGCAAAGAAACAGAAGAAGAACATCATAGATTCACACAATTCACTCATCAGACAAACATACATGAGTCACGTGACTGATATTAAATACTGTAACTTAATGCCATAGGCGGAGTTTCACTTTTATGCGTGGAGGGGAACCCACTGACAGACTAGCCACTAACAACACTTTTTTTATATGTTCTACATTTCATGTATTTATGTAACACATATTCCACATTAAAATATATTTAGAATGAACAATAACTGCTGTACAAAGAGTAAAAGAGTACAAAAAAACAGGCCTCGGGTCTGGAAACAACACAAGACCGTGCTACCGTGACTGTCAAGAGCGGCTCGACAGTGTTTAGTGTCATCGCAGCCGAAGAGTTCTGCGTTCAAATGCACGCAATAGGCTTAAGCTTGCTGCAAAAGCATCGGCAAAAAGTAATTACCACAAATGT
The DNA here is from genome assembly GCF_018340385.1 of Cyprinus carpio. Classification (NCBI taxonomy): domain Eukaryota; kingdom Metazoa; phylum Chordata; class Actinopteri; order Cypriniformes; family Cyprinidae; genus Cyprinus; species Cyprinus carpio. The sequence continues at coordinate 9,418,522 of NC_056618.1, read as the reverse complement.
GTCAGGGAAAAAACAGAAAGGAGATATTTGAATCATTTACTTGTGTTTTCTGAGTCGGTGTCGCAAGGATGAAGTTTGCCGGTCCCTGACTCGCCATCTCCTCATTAGATGCGCCTTTAGAGTGAAGTGCATTTTAAAGGATTTGATGATATATTAGCAATATTATATTCAGGGCTCTAAGCTGAACCAACGGGCAGTGTGAGTGCAAGCTGCAGTAGTCTGAAAAGGTTTGGATATTTGCCCTAGCCTAGGCTACTTCATCTTTAAAAGGGTGCTATTATGCTTTTTCACTTAGTCTGTAATGTTGCTGTTTGAGCATAAAAAATATCTGCAAAGTTACAAAGCTCAAAGTCCACTTCAAAAGGAGATATTTTATTTAACAGAAATCACTTTCAAAAACTACAAGAAACGACTGGTTTGGGATATTTTCTGGGATTTGTGACATCACAAATATGGACGAATGGGACGAGACCTGGTTGAGCTGCACTAGAGAAGGCAACCAGTGTTATCACAATGTCGGAGACAGCTAGTTTTCCCAAGACAGACGAACTTAAAATCATCCGGGTTTAAATCGCACTCAAATTGATTTGATTTTGAGCAATTTACACTAAAGCTCACAGAAGGCGACTATGGTAAGGGGCATGACATTTCCCGACCAGGGCACAGAGTGCTGTCAATCACAACACACACTAGCACAGCTAACCAATCACAGTGCATTTCTCATTTCAGAAGGTGGGCCTTCATTTCATACAGGAACTATTTAAGCTGTTCATGCCAGACTGGGGAGAGATGCGTTGTAATAATGTAAAATACATGAAAAATATATATTTTTCAAACAACCTAATATGAAAGCCTGTTCTAGTACATCCCCGAAACAAAATCAAGTCCTTGTAAAAGATCATAATAGGACCCCTTTAAGTGTCTCAAGAGTGATCAGCTATGCGATCGCACATTTCACAAGATCCATTTCAGCTGTCACAAACTGAGGGTGAACCTTAAGGCTTGTGTACGTGCTTAGTAGAGGACTCATGCCGTTTTTCTCACAACTGAATACTGCTTCACACTCCACATTCGAGGCCAAACACTTCATGTGAAAATTGTCTGTCCAATTTAGCCAGTGGTGACTCAGTCCACCACATTTTATTCATGGGTTTATTAAAATATACAACAAAATTTCCATTATTCAGTGAACTTGCTAAAGCAGGAAAAGACGCGGCTCGCGAAGAATGGGCTTAAATATCATAGAAAGTAATTTATCCCAAAAACGTATAGCTACTTATTCTATCCTCTAAAGTAACAAGATAATACCAAAGTGTGAAACTGTTTTCTCATGTTTCTGTAGACTAAAGTTCAACGCTGTTCATAACAGAACAGGAAGAAACCTCTTCTCTTAAAGAGAGGAGGAAACTTATAAAATCAAACTGCTGTATTGTTTCGGCACAAATTCATTTATTAAAATTTTCTCACTTTGGGCTAATGTCAATACAATATTGGTCATATTTATGTTGTTATTTAGGCATTTAAATAAAAAAAAAAAAAAAAAGATTTTTTTTTTTTCATCTGTTGTTTATAGTTATAATTTGACATCTGTGTAGGCCAATGCAGTTCATGTCGTTTTTTTTAAGTTTTATTTATTTATTTTTTTAGCAGAAAACTGAAGAGGAGGATCAAGTCATAAAGTGTGTGCCTGTCAGTATGAGAAGATGATCAAACTTGCATCTGTTTTTAAAGTTTCTGTTTTAATATTTTGATGTGATAATTTTACTGGGAAATTTTTTGTGACTCCTGTGAGGTTATGATATATTAATATATGGTTTAATATTTTATATTTACAGTTTGGTTGTACTCGGATTATGGTAATGATATCAATGTCTTTGGTTTTGGCTTCCAAACCTGCAGTAAATCATTCACAGTGGGAACTAAATAAAAGATTAGTTATACTGTAACACACCACAGTAACTGGAACAAAAGGATGGACCTTGGTTTTCTCTTTGAGTGTGAAACTGTTTCTCATCATGTTTCTGTAGACTTAAGTTCAACACTGTACATAACAGAACAGGAAGAACCTCTTCACCTACAAACTAATCACACACCATATAGTGGATGGCCATTCTCACCTACAAGATCTCTGTCCATCCAAAAGATCAAAACCACATTCAAAAAGAAAAAAAAAAGAAAAGAAAGAAAAAAAAAAAAAGAAAAGAAAAGAAGCAAAAGAAAAGAAAAGAAAAAGAAGAAGAAGAAAAAAAAACAAAGAAAAAACAAAACATAAGTTAAACTGGTATTTTGAGATCATATGGTTTCAACTTTGTATTATCCATAAACTAAAATGAAAAAAAGAATGCAGAAGAAAAAATATATTCAACATTTTAAAATCACTAGAGTTGGACTCTAGTTTACCATGAAATGTTCTGCATCCAGTATTCAACAATGTTGTTCTTCATTTATTTTGTTTTATTATGTTGTTAAATTCTTACTAAGAGGCAAAATAATATTTCTATACTACATATGCAACTATATATAGCATGCATATACTCATGTGTGTTTGCATTAGGAGGGTCAAACTCTGTCAGAGGAGGATTCACTTCAGTTCTGTTGTGTTTGTGTAGATCAGTTTTGCTTTCATTCATAGTCTTATAAGATCAGACTTATCACTAAACTGCTGAAAATGTTTCTTGTTTTGTTCTGTTTGTGCTGCTGGCGTCTGATCAGTAAGTTATACATTTTTGTCATTTATTAACATTTCAGAGTAATAAACTCCTGCTGCAGTGTAAACTGGAGTATCCTCATCTCTTGTTCTTTAAGATATCTTTATTTAATTGATTACAGTTTCAAGCTGTAATTAATTTATCGTGTAACTTTTTATTCTAATGCAAATATGTAAGTAGATTGGATTCTTAATTCACACTTGTCTGTCTGCTCATATGTGTCATATTTCATTTTGTTGCATGGCCTTGCTACAGTTAAATATTACAATAATAAATTGATTTCAGGCTTTCGAAATCAACAACAGTCTTAAAATCAGTATGTTCATCAGGTGTGGTTTAGTGAGTCAGTGTCAGTGATGGAGGGGGATTTTTGTCACCCTACACACTGATCTCACTGAAATATGTGAATCTGACACAGTAATGTGGACACTTACAGCTGAAACATTTTTGATAGCAAGAATGAAAAAAAAGAAGCACATCTTCTTCACATAAAATGGTCCTGATGAGAGATGCAGAAACAAACTGAAGCTGGACAAAAATCAAAAAACATCACAATGAAACATGCAGGACTCTATGAAATTTAGAAAAGAGGAGCGAAACAATCATCCAAAACATTCAGTGTTTCTGTCAACGGTAGTTGACAGAGTAAAATTTGTCCTGTGCTTCTTGTTTTATTAACTATGTACATGCGTAATGAAATGTTTCCCATGTTGGTTCTCTTTATTCTCTCTGTTTTCAGCTCATCTGTCTGTCCCTGTCATCAGCAGTAACTCTTCACAATGTTCATCACTCATCATCATCATCATCAATCATCGTCATCCATATTGTTCATTGGTGTGTTCAGTGGTGAATGTTGGGTTCATGGGACTCTCTCCTGGCACAAAGGAAAACTGTTTATTGTCCAGCATCAGTCTGTCTGATCTCAGCATCAGTCTCTCTCTACCTCTGGAGGTGGAATATCAGGATAAAAACAACTACAGCTGTGTGATCAATAATCCATCAGCAACCATACTCAACATCTGGACATCAGTCAGCACTGTCAGCCATGTTCAGGGTACAGCAGCACTATATTAGTGATTATTTACTGAGCTGATCTCTGTATTTTTGTTGCAGATCATGGACTGATGCATTCACTTGTTTCTTTATCATTACAGTGCTGGACAGAAACTACTTCATATGATCCAGTCTCTGATTCTCTGATTGTGATCTCTGCTGCTGCTGCTGGATGTCTGCTGGGTGTTACTGCAGTCAGGATCTTCTGGATCTACTGTACTGTAAAACACTGATCGAGAAGGCAAGTGTTACTTACTGGTTTTTACAAGTGCTATAACAAATAATTAAAGTATTATTATAATGATAACACACTCTAAATATTTTAATCAGTTGATAGCCAGTATCATAATTTAAGAAATTATGTATGACACCATTTATTTCCAAAACAATATGTGTGGTTATTGTTTTTGCAGCAATCTGCCATGAGCAGCTCTTTACTTTTATCACTCACACACACACACACACACACACACAGAGAGAGAGAAAACTGATTCTGTTTTACTCTGATAGTAGTGGCTGTGTGAAAAAGTATAATAATGCCATATAAAATTTGGTATTGCCATTTTAAAACTGCAGCATTAAATATATTTAATGAATTGTGCATATTAACACTTCAACTTTGACAGCACTAATAATATCATACAAAACTAATCAGTTGTGTTTTGTTATTTTAAAAGAGATAAAATAACTAATAAAAATTCAAAGAACTGCATAATGAATACACAAAAAACTCCTGGCGTTGAAGAGGCCTCACTGTCACGGAGTGCAGCATTTAATCAAGAGTCCAAAAAACAAACAATGTAATCCAAATGAGTGGACTCTGTAGGCTCTGGGACTGGGAAGCAAGCTCTGTAGTGGACTCTGTGGATCCCAGACTGGACTGGGCTCTGAAGTGGATTCTGAGGACTCCTGGACCGGAGCGGGCTCTGGAGGGTGAACTCTGTAGGCTCCCGGACCGGAGCAGGCTCTGGAGTGGACTCTGTAGGCTCCTGGACTGGAGCGGGTCTGGAGTGGACTCCATAGGCTCCCAGACCGGAGCTGGCTCTGGAGTGGACTCCGAGGAGCTCCCGGGTTGGAGCAGGCTCTGGAGTAGACTCTGTAGGCTCCCGGACTGGAGCAGGCTCTGGAGTGGACTCCGTAGGCTCTTAGACTGGAGCGGGCTCTGGAGTGGACTCTGAGGGCTCCCATGTTGGAGCAAGCTCTGGAGTGGACTCTGTAGGCTTCCGGACTGGAGTGGGCTCTGGAGTGGACTCTGAGAGCTCCCGGACTGGAGTAGGCTCTTGAGTGGACTCTGAGGGCTTTCCAGACTGGAGCGGGCAGTGGAGTGAACTCCGAATACTCTTGGACTAGACCAGGCTCTGGAGTGTCTGCTGAGGGCTACCGGACTGGAAGCATGTGCAATGTTGCGAATAAAACCATTTATCGTCTAAAGGTGCACAAATGTTAGGATTTTTGTTGTAATTCATTAACTTGCTGCTTATAACCATATTAATGATGATCATGACTAATGACAGTTTATAGACTAGTAGAACATTGAAATTCAATTAGAATGTACCGTCAACTACAGACGTTGCATCCATTGATTCCACCGTGTTAATTCACTGAACCCCCCCCAACTCGTACAGATTGGGGCTTAAAGAAAATCCCGAGCTCCCCACTGGTATTTACGATATTGTGGTGGCGTTCATGTGCATTCAACTCATAAATACGATCGATACGAGATGACTTGAACGCAACCATAAGAGAAGTGTGAACCAGAGTGAGACATGCGGTGGTGACTCCGTGTGCATCAGGATGCCCAGCCAGCCGTTAAAGAAAGCTATGTTCTATTTGATGTTTTTTGGTTTGATCTATTTGTCAGTGTTTAAGTATTAAGCATTCGCAGCGAGACAGTCAATGTTAGAGCCTGTTGACTGCAGTGAGAGGGTTGGATGCGCATTAGAAGTCCCAACAACGCTCTCTATTGGAGGGCACAGTCCCCTGACGAACAGCAGAAGTATCAGGAACTTCTGTTAGAAGCCTGTAGGATGATTTTTTTTAAGAGATTGGGCTGCATCCATAAGAAATTATATTCTTTTTCTTTAATACCGGTGAGGTTGAGCCAAAAGTGGCGCTAAACCGTTACCATGGAGCGTGGCAGCCGCCTGACCTATAGCAGAGTAAATTTTTCCGCCAAGATTAGACGTGACTCGACACGCCTTCGAAGTAAGGAGAGGGCGAGGCTTCCAGGGCCGAGTGTTCAGCTAGAGTGTCGTCCACCGGCACATCGTTGCATAACTGCGGTCCCGCCATGTCGGCAATGGTGGCGAAATCCGGCAGCCATGGCGTTTGTGATGCGTGCTGAATAAGGCTGCTTCCAGGACCTTAAAACCTCTTGGTGGAAGTCACCTGGAAGAAGGGCAGCGGCTTACGGGGCTGGGCAGGGCATGAACTAGTGAAAATTAAAAAAAGGTCATCCCATCTTAGATAGTGATTGGGCCTGGGCCTTGGCCCCCACATTCCCAATCCAACCCCAGTTTTCATCATACGCACAGGTAATAATCACTTCCAACAGCTCACTGTAGGAAAGGGAGGTGCATCTCTCCTGTCCACTCGTGAGGGAGAGAACCACATGTGTTGGCCAGAACATCATCTGCTGAAGCCGTGGTGGACAAAAACATTGTTTGTTAAAAGCCAACTCCTGCTGATTTATCGCACTCCGAGTGGGGGAGGAGCGAGCAAAGTGGAAAAAAAACTCCAGCGCAGCACTGTCTCATAGTTCAGGTAGCACACATCCACCCCAAGCGCCTCGTCAAATGCAGAAAGCGTTACGGTGAGGTTGGATGCGAGGGGCGACATAGACAAAATTTCTAACTGCTGTGTGCAGAACTTTTGCCGCAGGCTATCACACGTGAGAACATGTAGAGAGGTCGGCTGCTAAGCATACATACTCATGAGTGCCCCCACCCCGTGATAAACCGCTTACACAGCTCTTTACCTTTCGTTGACATCATAGCGTCCACAAAGAGGAGTTGAACGAGACACCCCTCGCTGCAGGACTGTAGCGCGGTGACGTCACGTACGTACGTCACATATGTGTTTACCGCCCGCGCGCATGCGCAAAGTGACGTAAGGTATGTCTTTAGCACGCAATTGCGTGTGTACTTTGCATTGCGTTGATTGACGTTAGTTGTTTTCCGCCGTCTTGCGTGCATTAAAATGCATGCGCCATACTTAAAAGAAATACTCTAATAAAATGTTAAAGTATTTTAAAGAACATTAAGGTTGTAAAAAAAGACGGGGAGGGAA
>NC_056618.1:9403951-9410474 GCF_018340385.1 Cyprinus carpio | reverse complement strand
TGAAAAATCTAGTTTGACCTGGGACTCTGATTTGACTGTTTTTGACGGATTCAGCACTTATCTGGCCATAAAGCTTTTTTGGGAGGGCATTAGATCTTCACCTACAAACTAAACTCATACACACTGAATCCCCCCTCACCTACCTGCTGTTTGCACAACTCAAACCACAACTCTACAGAAAACCAACCATACCGGCTTTCATTTTGACTCAGAAGATGCACTGCAGAAAGTCACAGATGGCAGAGGATAACAACTATATATTGTTATTTTCCAATCAAAAATGATTCATAATTGATTTATTGAAGTAAATTATAAAACCACTCTAAAATTATTTTAAAAATAGCATGAAATTAAGCACCCATCTAATTGGTCATGTTTAACATACTTTTGGGAATTGGTCTTTCTACATAAAGTGGCTTTAAAAAAATGTATAATTATTATAAAAGAATTAGATAATTTTGTGGCAACAGTTAATGGAAACAGCCTTGCTGTTGTTTCTCCAGTGCACCTGTTGTCACTTTAATTTGCACCAAAGCATGTTAAACTATTTCACAATCACTTATGATTGGACAAACTGATATCCCAGAAGTTTAACTGACTTGGTGTTAAACTATGACAATTAAGTATTCCCTTATTTTTTTGGAGCAGTGTATATATGCACCACAAAGAAAGAATTAATAGTCTGTGTGGCTTCTCACATGCTCCACACTACTCTGCAAAAGGTTATTCATTACCACACGCAGTGGTAGCGCGCTAATACACTGGTTGTCAGTATATAGGTGAGAGTACATTCATCTTTAGCCTTTTTCACAGAAATGTTTCATGTGATTGTTATGTTCTGTTTGTGCTGGTGGCATCTGATTGGTAAGATATAAATCTCTCTATCCATCCATCTATCTATCTATCTATCCATCTATCTATCTATCTATCTATCTATCTATCTATCTATCTATCTATCTATTGGTTTTGTATATTAGAAGCATTAATCAGTGTGAAATCTGTTTGTTTATCAGGTGTGTTTGGTGAGTCAGTGTCAGTGATGGAGGGAGATTCTGTCACTCTACACACTGAATCTCAGATACATGAAGATGATGACATAGTGTGGCTATTTGGAGTTAAACAGTCTCTCATAGCTAAAAAATGGCTAATCTTCTCCACATATGAAGGTCCCGATGGGATATTCAGAGACAGACTGAAGCTGGAGAATCAGACTGGATCTTTGACCATTACAAACATCACAACTCAACACGCTGGACTCTATGAAGCAAAAATACGAGGAGCAAAACTGACATCAAAAACATTCAGTGTTACCGTCTATGGTGAGTCGAGATCATTTGTCCAAAAATTCACATTTTCTTATTTTATTAAAGGGATACTTAGTTAGGGCCGGGGTGGTATATTGAGTTTATACAACATATGAATATATTTTCTATAAAAAATATTGTATGATGGAATACAGTTTACAGTATATCAATATACAGTAGTTTGATACGAGTGCATCTGAAAAGTAGAGAAGGCCACAGCGTGATCTGCTGCAGTGAAACTGCATAATCCAATTTGTCCTAAACATGAGACAAGCTTTTTATTAAAGGCTTTATAATAACTGGTAAGATATAGTTAACACATCTAGTTTGAAGTGGCTTGCTCTGTTAGATGCTCTGACAGATACATGTGCTGCTGACAGCAGTAAAATGCAGCAGCTGGAGTTCTTACTAGAACCAGGAAGTATGACTATATTAGCCCGGTCCTGTCAACACTGCACTGGCTCCCTATCAAACATAGTATAGATTTTAAAACCTTGTTTATTACTTATAAAGTCCTGAATGGTTTAGCACCTCAGTATTTGAACAAGCTCTTGTTACATTATAGTCCTTCACATCCGCTGCGTTCTCAAAACTCAGGCAATTTGATAATACCTAGAATATCAAAATCAACTGCGGGCAGCAGATCCTTGTCCTATTTAGCACCTTAACTCCGAAATAACCTACATAACATTGTTCGGGAGGCAGAAACACTGTCAGTTTAAATCTAGATTAAAGACCATTTGTTTAAACTTGATTAAATATTACACTTTTAATATCCAAATCCGTTAAAGGATTTTTAGGCTGCATTAATTAGGTAAACCGGAACCGGGAACACTTCCCATAACCACCGATGTACTTACTACATCATTAGAAGAATGGCATCTACGCTAATATTAGTCTGTTTCTTTCTTATTCTGAAGTCATCCAGATCAGAGGGTCACTGCAGTCACCCGGATCCAGTATGTATCCAGCCCAGATGGTGTATGAGCACCTAGAAAGGACCTCTACAGCCCTGAAAGATAGCAGAGACCAGGACAACTAGAGCCCCAGAGATCCTCTGTAAAGACCTTGTCTCAGACGACCACCGGGACAAGACCACAGGAACCAGTTGAGTCCTCTGCACAATCTGACTTTGATGCCGCTGGAATTGCACTGCGGTTTCATCTGTTCAGGAGGAGAACGCCCCCGACTGGCATGGTCTCTCCAAGGTTTTTTTTGGCTCCATTCGGTTCACGATGGAGTTTTGGTTCATGCGCTGTCGCCTCTGGATTGCTTAGTTTGGGGACGATCATTACATTTCATTTATGATGCACAGATACTTTTAAACTGACCGAGCGGCTGATGACATCACTGATTCAGTGATGAACTGCTGTAACTGACATTTTTCATTATTACCACAAGGTTTTTAATTAATTACTTACTGTTGTTCCGCTGCTGGGAACAAATCAGTTTGTTCAAAGCGCTGTATAAATAAGGTGCCTGACTGACCACTAAACCGCCAGGTATTGCCTGTATCATGCATTTGGAGATGTGTTTGCTAAATAAATGTGCCATATATAGTTTTTAACCACAAAAGTGATTTCTGATAGCATAACTGTTACAACTCGATTTTATTTTCATCAGGTAATCAAAATATAATGTAATCAATCTATTTCATTTTAGTTTAGCAATTTAACTTCTGTTTAAAAAAGCACTTACTTTTGTTTTTACAATTGCTACTGTTACAATGTCGTATGTAATGCGATTTAAACCCTTTTTGCACATGGTTACATTTACACTATTTGTTTTCTAGGCCTTTAATAGAAACATGGTTCATGGACAAAATTGGGTGGATTTAAAAAACTAAAAAAAATAAATAAAAGAAAAACGAAAAGTACAGCGAATATAATTGATATAAATTTGTCACACGATAAATCATGTTAACACTTATATGTTATGTATTGTGTCATTACTGTAACCAGATTTTCACATTCATGGAATGGGCATAGTGTCTCCCATTGTAAGGTCTTACTGTCACATTTATTTTATTTAATTTTTTTAGAAAGACATGCTAACTATTTTTTTTTTTTTTTTGGTGATAAAAAACTTTATGCCACACAATGCTGTCAATTTCGCTTAACTGCTGCTGAAACCAGAATATTCCTTTTAAATCTATACTATATACTAGATTATTTTATAGTTTGAATTTGATGCTCTTCAACTGATCATAAAAAACTAAAACGATTGGTGATCTGTTGATCTCTCATGTTTTCAGCCGCCACCTTTCTGTCATCACCAAGAAAAAACTCTTCCCACTGTTATCATACATCCTTCATCACAGCAGAATGTTCATTGGTGTGTCAGTGGGTGAATGTGAGTCATGTGACTCTTTCATGGTACAAAGGAAACGTTATGTCCGCATCAGTGTGTCTGATATCAGCATCAGTTCTATCACCCCTGGAGTGGGAATATCAGGCTTAAAAAAACTACAAGCTGTGTGCTCAAACAATCCATCAGCAACCCGACCACATCTGAAACCCACTGAAACCTGTCACACATGTAGGTATTGTGATATAATACTGATTGCCTGTTTATATCGTGTTTTATGTTTATTATTTGTTTGTTAAAATCAGATAACATATCCACTCACATTAAACAACTCAATTTGTCCATTACAGAATTGTTCATTAGAGATCAGGGCCTTCCTTTATTGTACATTGTACTGATTTCTGCTCCTGCTGGATCTCTGTTGATTGTAGCTACAATCATGATCTTCTGCATCTGCAAGAAATGTAGAAAAACCAGTCAGTACAGAAAGCAATTCATGTCTAAATAGTTATCTTTTCAAGGCACAAATTTTGGTATAATATTGAAATCTTTGTTGTTTTAACACATCTGTGATTGTTGTTAATGCAGCCGAGACCAGAAGCGATTCTGCATTGTGTGTTTCAGCACCTAAAATGGTAAGATATGTGTTGCAAGTCAAGTCAGGCTAATTAAAGCTAGCTCTTCAGTAAGAAAAAAAAAAAAAAAAAAAAAAATTCTACCATGCATTTATGCTATTACATTAAAGGGTTACTCCACCCCACACTAGGTTTATCATTAATCATTTTGTTTTCCCTCATAAGCCGCTCCAAACCTGTGGTGCTTTGTTCGCTCCACGAACACAATTTAAGATATTTTGGATGAAAACTCGAAAATTGTGTTCCGGCCGAATTAAGTTTTTAATGGTTTGGAAATCCATGGGATGTAAGTGATTAATGACAAAGTTTTGCTTTTGCGATGGAGTATCCCTTTAAGTGTATGTTTGAACATCAGTCTAAACACTAACATACAGTGTCTGTTTTGCAGACCTATAAATTAAATTAGCACAAATCTATTACTACACACTAATTTAAAAAAAAAAAAAAAAAAAGGAAAAAACAGTAAACCGCATGAGTTTCTTTTAGGCAGTATATCAGCCTCAGTCACCATTCATTACTTTCATTCTATCTTCTTTCTATACAATGAAAGTGTTTCCCGGAAGAAAGAGAGTAGACTTTGATTCACTGCGGGTTAAAACGGTAGACTTCTGTGTTTGCAGTCTTCAGGGAGCCTTGATGAGAAAGTGCTGCCTTGTCATTCTTTAATCGCAACTCTTTTATTTACCACCGATATCAGTTGGAAATGTAGAACATGTGCACAAGAACAACGTGATGAGTTGACATTTGACCCCGTGTCAAAGGCGCCACTCGAGAGATTGTTCATTCATTTAAAGAGGTCCTATTATGCTCTTTTGCAAAGTCTTGATTTTGTTTTTTTTTGGGGGGGGGGTGTGTTGTACTAGAAACAGGCTGTCTGACTAGGTTGTTCGAAAACACATTATTTTGCAAATTTCTACATTTTACACCACCTCTCTCCCAGTCTAGCATGAACGGCTGGAATAGTTCCTGTATCAAATGAAGGCCCGCCTTCTAAAATACAAAGTGCCCTGTGATTGGTTGCTGGCCAGTTGTGTGCTGTGATTGGGTTAGTTGGGCCAGGACTGTGCGGGGATTGGTTAGCTATGCCAGTGAGGCTGTGAGGTTAGTGGGGCCCAGGTGGGTGTGATTGGTTAGCGGGACCAGTGTATGTGCTGTGATTGGTTAAGCATGCCAGTGAAGTGCTGTGATGGTTAGTTGGGCCAGTGGGCTGTGAATTGGGTTAGTGGGCAGTGTGTGCTTTGTGATTGGTTAGATGGGCCAGTGTTTGTGCTTGTGATTGGTTAGTATGCCAGTGAGTGCTGTTATTGGTTAGCTGGGCCGTGTGGTTGTGAGGTAGCTGGGCCAGTGTGTGCTGTGATTGGTTAGCTGGGCCAGTGTGTGCTGTGATTGTTAGCTGGCACAGTGGGTGCTGTGACTTGGTTAGCTGGGCCAGTGGTGTTGTGTTGGTTAGCTGGGCCAGGGCCCTGTGCTGTGATTGGGTTAGGGGGCCAGTGGTGTTGTGATTGTTAGGTGGGCCAGGTGTGCTGTGATTGGTTTAGTTGGGCCAGTGTCACTTTGTGCCGGGATGGTTAGCTGGCCCGTGTGTGTTGTGATTGGGGTAGCTGGGCCAGGTGTGTGCTGTGATGGGTTAGCGGGGCCAGTTGTGTGTTGTGATGCAGCACTCGGCGCCTGGTTGGGAAATGTGACGCCTCTTACCATAGCCTCCTGCTGCGAGCTTCAGTAAAATGTTTTAAATATTGCGTCAAAATCAAATCAATTTGAGTGTGATTTAAACCCGGATGATTGTAACCACTCTAAGCTCGTCTGCCTTGGGAAAGTTAACGTGTCTCTGACATTGTGATAACACTCATTGCCTTCTCTAGTGCAGCTCAACCAGGTCTCGTCCCATTTGTTGATCTTTGTGATCACAAATCCTGGAAAATATGCGTTGTAGTCCAAACTAGTCGTTTATTGTAGTTTTCAAAAAGTGATTTCTGTTAAATAAAATATCTCCTTTTGAAGTGGACTTTGAGCTTTGTAACTTTGCAGATCTTTTTGATGCTTAAACAGTAACATTAGTTACACACCTAAAGTTAAAAAAGTGAAAAAGCATAATAGGGCCCCTTTAAACCAATCAAACAATAGTTTGAGATTCGTAAACCTCTCTGATTGGTGGATCTCACATCTGGTTCTGGTGGGTCAACAGCCTGACACAAAGGATGTGCTTTTGTTTTTTAACTCCAAATTATTAAGAATCTAGGTGCAAGTGGGCCACTCTTTTGGTGTACATAATTTAGA
>NC_056618.1:9372135-9403104 GCF_018340385.1 Cyprinus carpio | reverse complement strand
CTTATGTATGTGTGTGTGTGTGTGTGTGTGTGTGTGTGTTCTCTAAACACTTTAATTTATATTATAGCTTTTTTGTTTTATTGGTTTATATTATGGATTTAAATTTTGCTCCTCTCATCCTTTCTTCACTCCACAGATGAAACTTCATGCCTTGACTTCCTTTCTATTCTTTCTTTCACTTCTTCTATTTCTGACCTGAATTTCCTGACTGCAGACTAATTTCTGTTTTCTTAAAAAGTAAATTATACATGTCAACTATAAAATAACCAGTGAATATCAATGTATGTAATGAATTTGAGTATAATTACTAAAGGTTAAAGGTCAGCCCACTTTACTTGAATCCCACCGTTAATGTTTTTGTGTATAATAACTGAAGGTTAAAGGTCAGCCCACTTTATCTAACACATTCAGCCAAAGTGGCCCAGCAATATTTTAAAACACCTTACAAGAATCCCTGTTAACAATGGAAACAAAAACAGCAGGACCTCTCCCAATAATATTTGTTCCATTTAGTGAGCAACCTTATAATTTAGAAATGAAAATTTCATGTCAGAGGGTTTTCTAGCTATATTGCATCAACCAAACCTGAATAAAGATTTGTTTGTTTAGTAATGCCTTTGCTCTTGCAAGTAAATGAGTTTCTTGTAGTGCTGAATATAGCTACAAGAGGCTGATTATCAGCGACGATGTGATCGCACATCATTCAGATAAGCTGATGTTTTCTGCCGATACAGGACAGTGGCTGCTGGCAAAGCAAATGCATCTTTATGCAAATGATGTGCGTAATCCATGGGGATGCAAAACGGTGATTCACCTTATTTGTGAAAGCCTACTGCTAAACTTTTGGAGTAAAAATGATGGAAGGCAACCCCTAGCTGTCCTCAAATTATGTTCAGTTCTATTAGTTTTTAGGACTTTGATTTTTAATAAATTATTTTACAAAACGTCTTGGTCTCGTAAATGGTCTGCATATTCATTCTGAGAGTTTTTTTTTTTCTTATGTTTTTACACTGTTGCATCAAACTGACTGCATTTTTTATTTGCAGAAATCCAAGAAGGATCCTGTGTATGGAAATCTCGCTAAAAAACAGTGACCAAATTCCACGTCTACTGGAATAAATGATGGGGAGCTCACACAGACCTGACTCAATACTTCTATTACATTTATTTGTTTAAAGATTTTTGTCTCAGATTTTTCCCTTTCAGCACATCACATTGTTTTAATTTTATCTCATTTTAAATAAGCACTCGTGCATGCACTGTATGGTAGCTTTTACACATGTGGTAGGAAGGAAATCGCTTTAATGTTCAAACAAGAAAAATGTCTTCCTCTCTGTAACAACTGCTCTACTTTTACCCGACAGGGTATTTAAAAACATATAGAATGATGCCGTTCTCAATATAATGAACTGAATAAAATCTATACCTGGTCACTGCCTCCCTCTGTTGCTTGTTTATAAAACAGACAAACAAACATTCAAATAAATAGAGCTTACTTTGTTTTATTTCCCGCTATAGGACCTGAAGACAAACCTGAAGCTGTAATGATCAATTAAAAATTATTATTACATCATTATTATTATAGATTGATCGAGAGTGATAATCAATTGACCAATATCTTGACTCATATTTACACCTTCGCTGTCATCACTTTCATTCACAGTATAGTGGCTTCATCCGCTGGGGTTTTGAATATCAGTAGCTAAAACAACATCACGCAACACTAAAACAACAGGTGCTTGTAAGATTTTAGGCGTGACAGTGACATAATGTTTAAATTATGTATACCATAATGTCTAAATTACTCCTTGTAGAGGAGGAAAGCGGGCTCAGAAAATCACTCTGGATCACCTCAAGCATCCAAGTTACTCCCATCTTCAAACCTATCTGGCTGAAGCTTCAGAGCCGCTAAATACCAGGGGGTATTCCAGAAAGCATGGCTATGTGACACACTGGTATGTTTAAGAGGTAAGGATAACCCCAACTTTCGGTTCCAAAATGGAGGTAACTCTCAGGGTATGTTAGTAGTCATAGCAATCCCTACCCTCTGAACTTAACCTGTCTGGTTAAAGCTTCTGTTCCAGGGGTTAATAGTCTTCACTTCAGCTGCAGCCTTCCAGTGGGCGGACAGATAGCACACAGCATTATATAATATTACAATATGTTATATAGCTTTTATACATATATATATATATATATATATATATATATATATATATATATATAAATATATATATATATGAAGAAGAGTTATATATATATATATATATATATTAGCATATATAGAGTTAGAAAGCTTAACACGATAATTAGCTATCCAAAATAAAAAGTTTTGTTTACATACATATGTGTATACTGTGTATATTTATTATGTATATATAAATACACACACATGCATGTATATATTTAAGAAGAATATGTTATGTTTATATATTAAATATATTTATATATAATATAAAATATAAGAATATAAATATATAAATGTATATACATGTAAATATTTTCTAAATATATAATTTATGTGTATTTATATACATAATAAATATACCCTGTACACATACATATATTATGTAAACAAAACTTTTTATTTTGATGTGATTAATCAAAGTGATTAATCATTTGACAGCTCCTTATATATATATATATATATATATATATATATATATATATATATATTGATATAAAAAGTTAATGAGGAAGTACTCAATATAAGTAATAAAACAAGGTAACATTATTCTAATATGTGATTATTTCTTTTTATTGCCACTATATAAGAGCTTATCTGTATAAATTATAAAAACATTATGACAAGGTGAATAAGTTTTTAACTTATAAATATTTATTTATTTTATTTATTACATGTTACATTATCCTCACACACATGGATATTGTTTCATATAATGTCTACAATTCTAAAATGCACAACAATATCTTTGAGGATCAAATACATCTATGATGCGAATGAATTAATTATAATAGCATAAAACAAAAAGGATAATTTCCATTATCAAGGATTATTAAAGGAGCTCCATGGAAACAAAAAAAAAAAAAAAATCACGGTCATCAATTAGGTGGTGGCGATATATGCACTAAGCAAGTGTAAAAAATAATGAACAAAGAAGAGAAGAGAAAAAGAAAAGAAAGAACAAGACCAACAGTTGGGCGGCGCTTTTTTTTTTCTTAGCGACCCCCCCGTAAAGCATAAGACCAATCGTCGATTCGGTTCGCTTCTGTTTGAGAAATTGTTTGAGAATTGTCTCTTGAGTCTTAGTCCGTTTAACCAGGATACATACACTCTGAGTTGATGATGAACTTACTCCCGAATGCATTTTTTGAAACCACAAACTCGAGTAAGCAAGGTTTGCTGTGGGGTTAATCAATCCGGACGGAGTTCAGGGTCAGGGTTAGGTCACGGGTTAAGTTAACCCTTGCTTTCTGGAAAATCACCCCACCCCCAGGGACAGCCAGGCACAAGAAACAGTTTCTTCCCCAGGCACTCTACATCTGAAAACAGTAAGTCCCCACGTAGGCAATAAAAAAGGTTGCAAGTATCCGGTTATATTTAGTGGTTTGTTACCCCTCTGAGCCAGTAAATCCCGGTGGGGGGCCTATTACTCAAATATATTCCATGATTCCATTTATCGCACAATGTTTATTACATTATTTATATGGTTGCAAAGGGTTATTTATTTATTTTTTTATTTGTTGTGGTTGGTTGTTGTCTCGTGTGTACTGGAAGTTACGTTACTAAAACAAAATTCCTTTTGTAGGGGCAAGCATTACTTGCAATAAATTAAAGATCTTTCTGATTTGAGATTCTAATTATTGATTAGTTTATGAGTTAAAGCTCACATTTTCCTTTATTGGACTGATTTAAAAATATTCAACTTTTAATATCTTCATTCCTCAAAGGAAAATGCTGGGAATGACTAAATGATGCTCACCAGTGACAGAAACACTGAAGCTGCTAAAGCTGATCTAAATATGATCATTTAGTAATTGTTTCTCTCTGTCAAACAATTTCACTTTTTTTTATTATTAATTTTTTAATTAATTTTCCTCTAGACTAGATAACTTTAAAAGAAATTAAAGATTGATCATTTGATGGATTTGTCCTTAACACACAAAAGATTCATCTTCACATCCTAGATTAAACCAAGGTTTATCTATGCATTCTGTGCATCATACTTTGTTTTATTTTAAAAATAAAGAAATTCTTATTTTGAAACCATAAATTTTGATCGTGTGTGGGTTTTTTCCCTTTTTGTTTTTTTTTTTTTTTTTTTTTTTTTTGTTTTTTTTTTTTTTTTTTTTTTTTTTTTGTCTTTTCATTACATTTAAGATATTTTATTTTAATTTTACTTAAAGTTAGGCCTCTAGTTGCAGTCCATGGTATTGTTTTAATATTTAATTTTTACCGATTGAATCTGTAATGAAATTTTTTTAAACTGTCCTCTCGAGTCTGTGTTTTCTGGTGTGTTTGTTGATGGTCTCAGACGGGATCCAGTCTGTAAAACGGAACACATGCAAACCCAAACAGCTGCAAGACCACACTGGTGTTACGAATTCATTTTCAATCATCAGGCAACCACTTGTTATTATATCAGAGATACAGTAAGTATTCAGTTATTTTTACAGTTTTACGAGTAAACAGATTAAAATCTTAAAAAAAAAAAAAAAAAAAAAAAGGAGAAGAAAATAACTACATACGGATGAATATAAGGGCAGCTGTTTGACAAAACGTTCTCATCCTGTGTAATAATAAAGAACCCAAGTGGAAGGAAACTGCTACAGTCCTTGTGGTGTCTCTGATCTCTGTTCGTTTCCCCTGGGTGACCTTAGTTTTCCCCAGTTGTTAATTAGTCATTCTGTTCAAGTTGTCTGTGTTTGAATTATCCTCTATTAGTTTACTCTTGGTTGCTCCATGCTTTTAAAAACCTTGATTCACTGTATACAAACAATTCATTTCTGCTGTAATAAAGCAGCTCTCTAAACACACAATAAACCATCAATATTCAGTTGAAATCAGGTTTTAGTGTTGAAACTGCTCTGAATCATCAAGTGTTTAAATATGATCATTGTGTGTTGTCTACCTCAAGTGTGAATGACGGTTTTTTTCATCATGTTGACTGTAGATTTACACTTCAAAGCAAGAACCAGGAGAACACATTCTTCACCTTCAAGCCAAAACACATGCACTGCAATTCCCCCTCCAACACTAGATGTTGTTCCAGCCCACACAGATGGAACCACATTTCTAGACAAAAAAAACAACAACCCTGACCGCAGACCAAAGCCCACCAGCCACATTCAGTTTTGAGTCCAAAGAGTCAGATCAGAGTGGCTATAATAAATCTTCGTTAATCTGGATACACTACAGGAGATGAGGAGGGACGTGCCTAGAAAGAGAACGAGAGAGAGAAACAATAGGTATATAGTAAAAAGCGGGGATATCAGTAACTTTTCAAAAGGTAGTTAGTTGATTCCTAGCGTACCATTATTGGTACGAAATAACACTTTAGGGTGTAGGGGGGGTTATAATCCATTATTTTACTTGCACCTATAGAATTTACGGGGAAAATTTAAGAAAGAATAAAATAAGATACCACAAAAGTCGTTACCTTTTGAATGGGTCCTTGTGTGTGTTTCTGTGCCCCAAGACTCAGATTAGTAGGTGGTTGGCCTTTTAGTTCGGGGAGAATGGTTCTTTTCCTTTTTAGCTCTTCCATAAAATTACTGAGATTGATGTGTTTCGAATATACACAAATATTTCCAAATCACTACAGTTAGGCTCCATTTTTACTATGAAATGTAGTCTATCAAATATACAACAATACTTCTATATTCAGCAGTCAAGCTTTTAAAAACTATCAATGTTAAATGATAGATGAATAGGAATGTTATCCAATAGAAGAATTAAATTCTTACTAAGAGGCAAAAGAATATTTCTATATTACATTTGCATCTATATTTAACATGTATATGCGCATGTGTGTTTGCATTAGGAGGGTCAAACTCTGATTCACATCAATTCTGTTGTGTTTGTTTAGATCAGTTGTGCTTTCACTGATAGTCTTATTAGATCAGACTTTTCACTGAACAGCTGAACATGTTTCACATGTTTGTTTTCTTCTGTTTGTGCTGCTGGCATCTGATCGGTAAGTTAAACAGTTATTTCTGTCATTTATTCACAATTCAGAGTAACAAGATTCTGCTACATTTCAAATCTCTCGTTTTAGTTTTAGAAATCTTAATTTCAATGATTGCAAATTCAAATCATGAACAAGCATACTTCTGCAGTGATCATAAACAACTTTACATCAATTCAATAATACAAAAACATTTGTATAAATATTCCCAGCATATTTGAACTTGTACTTTCAAACTGTGATTAATTTATCATGTACCTTCTATTTTGCTCTACTGCAAATAATTTTAATACAAAAGATCAAATTATTGATTCACTGTTCGCCTGTTGTCTGTCTGTTCATATGTCACATTTCATTTAGTTAGGTGTCTTTTCTGCAGTTAAAAGTTACAAACTGATTTTAGGCTTTCTAAACCAACAAGAATTTTAATCTGTGTTAAATCTGTTTATTCTTGGTGTGTTTGGTGAATCAGTGTCAGTGATGGAGGGAGATTCTGTCACTCTACACACTGATGTTACTGAGATACATGAAGACGATGACATACTGTGGACATTTGGAGCGGAAAACACTCTTATAGCTGAAATCAGTCGAGATGCTGGAATCTTCCTCACATATAATGGTTCTGATGATAGATTCAGAGACAGACTGAAGCTGTACAAACAAACTGGATCTCTGATCATCACAAACATCACAACTAAACATGCTGGACTCTATGAATTAAAGATAAGTGGAGCTAAACTGACATCAAAAACATTCAATATTTCTGTTTACAGTAAGTAAAATTTGTCCTGTGCTTCTTATTTTATCAGCTATGTACATAATGAAATGTTTCCCATATTTCTCTTCAAAATAACAGTACTTTAAAGTAATACATTCATCAAGTGATAGACCACTTATAATTTTATTTATGTAGGTCATCATTTTTCCTATAATGTGTGGTTATTGGCGTGTCTGTCACATCGTTCATGTATTCTCTGTGACGCCAACGAAACATTCTTTAGAGTCGGCTTCCGTCCACACAAAAAAAACTGATTCTGTAATTACTGGTTTTACCTCTGCTAGCAGGGACTTTTTGTGTGAGTGTAAAAAAAAAACACCACATAATAATAATGTCATATAAAATGGGTAATGGTGGTTTTTAAGCATTAAATATATTTTAATTAACTGGTGTGCATTAACCCTTCAACTTTGACATAAAAAAAACATTGTTTTTAATATCTTTACTGTGTTCCACAGGTCAATTTGTGATGACGAGATCACTGTTGTTATGTTTCATGAATCAACGTACTGTGAATGAAACATAAATCAGTAAGATCACTTATTTCTCATTTATGTTGTGTGTGTTTCTATCGTCTCAGAGAGTCAGATGTAGATTAGTGTGTGCTTGTGTTTTTGACTCTATAATGATCACATAAGAACTGGAGTACATTTGTAAAGCAAAAAAAAAAAAAAAAAAAATAAAAAAAATATAATATATAATATATATATATAATATTATAGTATTGGTCCAGAGATCCAATCTGATTGCCGCCATCATGTAAATGTAACACCATGCAAGAAACAGAAGAAGAACATCACAGATTCACACATTCACATCATCAGACAGATATATATTAGGCTCATAAATGATCTTGTCTTGATCTGATCTTGATCGTTTTGGCTTCTAACCTGAGGTGTCTTCGGTTTTGGCTTCTAAACCTGCAGTAAAGTCCTGGATTATTATATATCTGTCAGCAGGAACTAAATAAAACCTTAGTTTATACACACACACAGTAAATATGTCACTGGAATGTATAAAAGGATATATAGTATGCAGGTTTTATTTTGACGGCACAAGCCGTCAGTAACCATAATGTAAGAAAACTGAACATGTTTGCGATCACTTTCAAACTATGTAGTTTATCCATTTATCAAAAAAATAAAATAATGTAATAAAAAATCAGTTTGACTGTAGACTTAACCATGAAATGTTCTGCATCCAGTATTTCAGCAATGTTGTTCTTCATTTCTTCTGTTTTATTAGTTGTGTTAAATTCTTACTAAGAGGCAAAAATAAATATTTCAATATTACATAACTATATGTCGTTAGGCATTTAACAAAATTTTCAATTTTCCTATCATCTTGCTTTATGATGT
Organism: Cyprinus carpio; assembly: GCF_018340385.1. Classification (NCBI taxonomy): domain Eukaryota; kingdom Metazoa; phylum Chordata; class Actinopteri; order Cypriniformes; family Cyprinidae; genus Cyprinus; species Cyprinus carpio. The sequence continues at coordinate 9,394,819 of NC_056618.1, read as the reverse complement.
TATAATGTTAGGATCATGCCTCCACACCAGATAATTAGAAATTCAGCCGCAGATGCCAGATGTCGCGTCAGAAAATATCGGTTTTGACTAGTGACAGAAACAACTCATCCGAAAAATAGTCTAATACCAAAAAAAGTTGATATAGTTGATTATATAACAAGTTTTATATAAACAAATATAATATAGTATATATATAGATAATATATATATATATATATATAGAATAGAATATTATATATATATAGCTATATATCTATATATATTATATTATTATATATATATATTAATATATATATTTTATATAATATATATTATATATAAATTTTATGTTTTGTTATTTTTATATTTTATTTTTAAAGATGGAGGATAAAGTCATGGAGTATGTGTGTTTGAGCATGGAAGATGATCAAACTCTCATCAGGATTTTTTTTTTTTTTTAAGTATGTTTTAATGTGATCAGTTTTACAAGAAAACTACTGTGACTCTTGAGTTTATGGTATTAATATTAAGATTGACATTACTCTTTTTCCCCACCCATCGGAATCGGCATTTCTGAATAGTTTCAGTATTTTTTTTTTTTTTTTCAGCAAGAGTTAGCAGAATGTGATATTCCTGATTATATATATATATATTATTTTATATTATTTATTTATATATTAAGATATATAATATCTATATGTATATTAAGATCGTAATCTGTTTTGTTGATTTTTTGTTTTTAAGAATACATTTAGTATAATTAACTGATGTAATGTAATTCACTGTTGTAATATTTATCATGCATATGTTCAGTGGTTTTTAATAATTTCATTTTTGTTTTCATCTATTTCGGGGAAATAAACACTGCTGACAGACTTAATTTCTTCAGTATAATAAACAGTGCTATTGTTAAAGGCAAAACGAGTGACTAAATGTTTCTGTGACAGACGGGTTTGGTTCAGAAAACAGATCCATCAAAAATAAAAACACTGTTTTCAACTAGTAAAGTGATGGAAGGCAAGCCTGTTCCTCAAATGATGTTCAGTTCTACTATTTTGTTTCAAGACTGGGGTTTTTAAGATATAGCAAATTCATTTTATTTAGGTCTCATAAATGTTGGACTGAATATTCACTGAATTTGAAGCATTAATTGTTTTTAAACTGATGCTTTAGCCAGATTCCTGATTGACTGTATTTTTCCTTTCAGAAATAAAAGAAGGAGGGTGTGTATGCAGTTGTCACCAAAAAAACGAAGATCAAATACTGGATCTACTGGAATAAATTATAGCTCTCACACGGGCCCTGACTCACAATTTTTATTTTCTGCCAAGATGTTTAGCCTCTGTTGTTGTTGTTGTTGTTGTTGTTGTTGTTGTTATTGTTGTTGTTGCTTTTCACTTTTTGTGTCACATTGTTTGATTTATTTAAATAAACATAAAATAGAATATCAATTGCATAGATGTGTAGTGTACAGTATCACATGTGATAATGAAAACATCACCGCTGAAGAACCACTGTAATGAACTAAATCAAACATCTGATCGTTTTTGCCATTTTATAATAAAAACTCAATTAAACACAGACTACTTTGGTTTATTTCCTGCAAGAGCACCTGAAGATAAACCTGAAGCTGTGATGATAACTGTATGGAACTATTATCATCATTATTATAGATTGACTGATAATTGATTTTACTAATATCTTTGACTCATATTTACACCTTTCTGCTGTCATCACTTTCACTCACTGCATCTAGTGGCACCATCTGATGGGTTTTGAATATCAGCAGCTCAAATATCATTACAGCACTAAGCTTACTAATATCTTCGACTCATATTTAAAGATGTAAAAAAAAATGTAAAAAAATATCTATACATATATATTATATAACAATATATATATATATATATAATATCTATCACTAAGCAGTTGGTTATTGTAAGATTAATGTAACAAAATGTAAAAAAAAAAATATATTTATATATATATGTTTTTATTTTAAGATTATTTTTTTGTTTATTGTGTTGGTTTTGAAATGTTGCTAATGAATGACAGAAACACTGAAGCTGCTAAAGCTGATCTAAATATAATCATTTGGTATTCGTTTCTCTCTTCCTGTGTCAAACATTTTCTCATCTTGTTTTTTTCTTATCTTGTTTTTTTTGCCCCATATATAAGTAGCAGAACAGGAAGACACTTTTCGCCTCCAAACTAAACCCAGATGCAGTGAATTCACACTCTACACACTCTCGTCTACAAGATGTTTGTCCACCAACAGATCAAACCACATTTCTGAAGAAAAACAACCGCAGCAGCTTTCAGTTTGATTCAGAAGATGAACCTCAGTAACACTGCTACTGACAGATCATACATGCTTTTAACTTTTTACTTTGGCTTTTCTATAAACTAAAATTGAGAACTAAATAAATATACAGATCAACTTTAAAATCACTAGAGTTTTGCTCCATTTTACCATGAAATATAGTTTATACAATTCACACACTATTCAAAGTTTAGCTACTAAAAGGCTAAACTAAAAAGGCAGCTAAAATGTATGTTTAATGATAAAAATAAAGATTACTTTACCCATTAATAACAGATAAAGTCTTAATAACGGCCAAATGAACTATAACAGATCATAACTACAACAAATCATATGCAAATGTAGTTTGTGAACAAGGAGGGGCAAACTCTGTTGTGGGAGGATTCATTTCTAGTGAAGTGTTTTGAGCAGATGTATTCATTTCTACTGAATTCAGTGTTTTATTAGATCAGACACTGAACTAATGAAGAAAATGTTTCACATGTTTGCTTTGCTCTGTTTGTGCTGCTGGAGTCTTATTGGTAAGTTATAAAAACATTTTTATGGTTTTCTTCTTTTTCTTTTTTTTTCCAGAGTAATGAAATTGCCGCTAAATTTACACTTTACCATTTGTACTAGTGTGTATCTTCAGGATACTGATATGAACCTTTAGTGATAAATAAAGTACAAAAGTGCACCTTTTGAAAGAGTATCTTTTGTATCATTATTTCCTGATAGTGTACTGTTTAAATGATTTTTTTTTTTTCATATGCTGTAATGTATCAAATGAATCATGAATATTGTAAAATTTACTAATTTTGAATGGTATTGAAATTTCTAGAAAATAAATAAAATGTTATAAATCACGCAAATATTACGTAAATCTGGAGCAAATGTAGAGGTCTCTGTTTATTGTCTGTTTATTTTATATATATATATAGATATATATATATATATATATATATATATGGATATATATATATATATATATATTAGGGCTATCTCAAATGATAATCACAATTACGATCACATCCACAGTAAAAGTTTTTTTTAAGTTTAATATTGACAGTGTACAGGGTATATTTATTATGTATATATAAATTTATAACACACATAATTATTATTATTTAGAAAATATTTACATGTATATACAGGAGGTTCTTATATTTTATAGCTGCAGGATATGTTATATTAATCTGAATATTCTAATATATAAACATAACATATTCTTCTTAAATATATACATGCATGTGTGTGTATTTATATATACATAATAAACTATACACAGTATACACACATATTATTATGTAAAACCAAAACTTTTTATATTTTGGATGTGATTAATCGTGATTAATCATTTGACAGCCTTTGTAATATATATATATACAGTATATATTATAAGATAGTTATATATATATACTGGAGCAACATGATTAAATGTAAGTAAAACCATATCTTAAATGTAAAATAAAAATACGATAAAAATTAAAGTATGCTTATTTTTTTTTCTTTTTAATTTTTATATTTGAAAGGAAACTTTTGTTTTTTTTAAATTGACACTTGTGAAATTAATAATAATTATTTCGGTAGAAGACACTGTGGCATTACTATAGGTTCTCAGAGTGGTTGTAGCTGCAGGATCCAACGTGTTTCTAAATCTGACCCTGGTTTTCTGTCAATTATTATTATTTTTATTATTATTATTATTTTTTTTTTTTTTTTTTTTTTTTTTTTATTTTTTTTTTATTTATTATTATTAATTATTATTTGGCACTATTTCTGTAAATCCGTAAGCACTTCTGCAGTGGTTTTCTCGGTCTATTTGATTCTAACTCTCTCTTTGTAACAGCAGCACTTCACAGTTTCCAGAAAAGACAGTTGACTTTTTACACTTTTTTTAGTCCTTTTATGTGCAAGAGCTGCTCACATCAGAGAGTGTTTCTGTTAGTCAGTCTGAAAGGAAATGGTATAATAACTTTTTGCTTTTTAATCAATTACAGTGACAAATCCAAATATGGTGGACAATATTAATGCGGATGCAAATTTTACATGTCAGGATTATAATCACAGATTTGTTAATCTGTGTTTAAAATTAGTCGATGTACCTCACTCTAACAGTTTGGCTCACATCTGTCTGTTCATATGGCTCAACCTTTTTGTTGTGCATTTCTGCTGCTGAATATTATCATGTGCACATCTACAGTTATACAGCTCCACAGCTCTGTTTGTAAACCACCAGAGGGCCTTAATTGTGTAAAATCTGTTTGTTCATCAGGTGTGTTTGGTGAATCAGTTTCAGTGATGGAGGGAGATTCTGTAACTTTGAAAACTAGTATTACTGAAGTACAACAAGCTGACGACATAGAGTGGAAATTTGGATCAAACAACGCTTATATAGCTAGAATTATAAAACAACAGCAAATCTTCAACACATCTGATGGTCCTGATGGGAGATTCAGAGACAGACTGAAGCTGGACAGACAGACTGGATCTCTGACCATCATAAACATCACAACTCAACACGCTGGACTCTATGAAGTAGAGATCATTCTAGCAAAAATTTCATCAAAAACATTCAGTGTTTCTGTCTTTGGTGAGTACATTTGTCTTGCGCCTCTTGTTTTATTTACGATTTACATATCAACATTAATTATGTTATAGTCTGAGATGACAGACACAATTACTGCTTATCATCACACTAAACACTCACTCAATACACTAAACCAAAGGAAAAAAAAAAAAAAAAAAAAAAAAACCTTGTCTAGATTTACCCAAGTTTTTGGTTATTCTCTCATGTTTTCAGCTCGTCTTCCTGTTCCTGTCATCAGCAGTAACTCCTCACAATGCTCTTCATCATCATCATCATCATCATTATCTTCATTATCTTCATCATTTTTTTCTACTGTATTATTTGTTCTGATGAGAACATGGTTTTTGCATTTAAAATGTGAATCATGTGACTCTCTCCTGGTACAAAGGAAACAGTTTATTGTCCCGCATCAGTGTGTCTGATCTCAGCATCAGTCTCTCTCTACCTCTGGAGGTGGAATATCAGGATAAAAACAGCTACAGCTGTGTGCTCGACAATCCCATCAGCAACCAGACTCAACATCTGGACATCAGTCAGCTCTGTCACACATGTTCAGGTACAGCAACACTGACATATGTTTTTATTTACTGAGCTGATCTTATATGTTGTAGATCAGACTCAATAACTCACATCAATGTCTCTGTTTTCCTCTCCTTCTCATCCTCCAGAATCAGATTCTCTGACAGTGTTGATCTCTGTTGCTGCTGCTGCTGAATTTCTGTGATTTTCGTGGTTTTGGGATCTTCTGCATCTGCTGGAAATGTAGAAAAAAACTGATCAAGAAGGCAAGTGTTTCATACTGCTGCTGTTATACAAATACTAAACAGTAAACTTTAAAGTAATACATTCATCAATTGATAGACCACATTATAATTTTATTTATGTAGGTAACATCATTTAGTTCCTATAATGTGTGGTTATTGGTTTGCAGTTATCTACAACAAAACAGTTCTTTATTCGTCTCTCACACAAAAACTGATTCTGTAATTACTGTTTTACTCTTCTAGAAGGGACTTTTTGTGTGATTTTTGTGTGAGTGTAAAAAAAAAAAATAATAATAATGTCATATTAAAATGGTTAATGGTGTTTTTAAGCATTAAATATATTTAATTAACTGTGTGCATTAACCCTTCAACTTTGACATAAAAAAACATTGTTTTAATATGTTACTGTTGTTCACACAGGTCAGATTTGTGATGACGAGATCACTGTTGTTATGTTTCATGAATCAACGTACTGTGAATGAAACATAAATCAGTAAGATCACTTATTTCTCATTTATGTTGTGTGTGTTTCTATCGTCTCAGAGAGTCAGATGTAGATCAGTGTGTGCTTGTGTTTTTGACTCTATAATGATCAAATAAGAACTGGAGTACACTTGTAAAGCAAAAAAAATAAATAAAAGAAAAAAAAAAAAAAAATATATATATATATATATATAATAAAAAAAAAAAAAAAATATATATATAATATAGTATTGGTCAGAGATCCAGTCTGATTGCTGCAGTCTGTAAATGTAACACATGCAAAGAAACAGAAGAAGAACATCTCCGATTCACACATTCACTCATCAGACAGATATATATTAGGCTCATAAATGATCTTGTCTTGATCTTGATCAATGTCTTCGGTTTTGGCTTCTAAACCTGCAGTAAATCATTCACCTTATCAGGAACTAAATAAAACCTTAGTTATAACACACACCACAGTGATATGTCACTGGAACAAAAGGATATATATATATGCAGGTTTTATTTTGACTCACAAGCAAACCATAAGTAAAACTGAACATTTGAGATCACTTTCAACTATGTACTTTATCCATTTACAAAAAAAAATAAAAATAAAAATAAAAATCAGTTTGACTGTAGTTTACCATGAAATGTTCTGCATCCAGTATTCAGCAATGTTGTTCTTCATTTATTCTGTTTTGTTATGTTGTTAAATTCTTACTAAGAGGCAAAATAATATTTCAATATTACATACTATATGTCGTTTAGGCATTAACAAAATTTTCAATTTTCCTATTCATCTTGCTTTATGATTATAATTGTTAGATCATGCCTCCACACCAGATAATTAAAATTCAGCCGCAGATGCCAGATCTAGTCAGAAAATATCGGTTTTGACTAGTGACAGAACAACTCATCAGAAAAATAGTCTAATACCAAAAAAAGTTGATATAGTTGATTATTTATATAAACAAATATAACAAGTACTACTTTATATATAATATATTTATATATATATATATATATATATATATATATATATATATATATATATATATATATATTTATATATATATATTTATATATTATTTTAGGTTCTTGTTTTTTTATATTTTATATTACACATACAATTATAAGTCATAGAGTATGTGTTTGTGTGCATGAGAAGATGATCAAACTCTCATCAAGTTTTTTTTTTTTTTTTTTAAGTATGTTTTAATGTGATCAGTTTTACAAGAAAACTACTGTGACTCTTGAGTTTATGGTATTAATATTAAGATTGACATTACTCCAGGGAATCTGCATCTGAATAGTTTCAGTATTTTTTTTTTTTTTTCAGCAAGAGTTAGCAGAATGTGATATTCCTGATTTTTATTTATTTTTTATTATTTTTTTAAGATTATAATCTGTCTCTGTCGATTTTTGTAATTTTAAGAATACATTTAGTGTAAATCACTGATATAATGTGATTCACTGTTGTAATATTTATCATGCATTTGTTCAGTGGTTTTTTAATAATTTCTTTTGTTTAAATCTATTTCGGGGAAATAAACACTGCTGACAGACTTAATTTCTTTAGTATAATAAAACAGTGCTATTGTTAAAGGCAAAAAACAAGTGACTAAATGTTTCTGTGACAGATGGGTTTGGTTTCAGAAAACAAGATCCATCCAAAATAAAAAACAACTGTTTTCAGCTAGTAAAGAGATGGAAGGCAAGCCTGTTCATCAAATGATGTTCAGTTCTACTATTTTGTTTCAAGACTGGACCAGGGTTTTTAAGATAGGGCTAAAATTCATTTTATTTAGGTCTCATAAATGTTGGACTGAATATTCACTGAATTTAGCATTATTGTTTTTAAACTGATGCTTTAGCCAGATTCCTGATTGACTGTATTTTTCCTTTCAGAAATCAAAGAAGGAGGGTGTGTATGCAGTTGTCACCAAAAAAACGAAGATCAAATACTGGATCTACTGGAATAAATGATAGCTCTCACACGGGCCCTGACTCACACTTGATTACATTTATTTTCTGCCAAGATGTTTAGCCTCTGTTGTTGTTGTTGTTGTTGTTGTTGTGTTGTTGTGGTGTTTTTGTTGTTGTTGTTTGTTTTCACTTTTTGTATCACATGGTTTGATTTTATTTAAATAAACATAAAATAGAATATCAATTGCATAGATGTGTAGTGTACAGTATCACATGTGATAATGAAATAATCACCACTGAAGAACCACTGTAATGATCTAAATAAAACATCTGATCGTTTTTGCCATTTTATAATAAAAACTCAATTAAACACACTGTAATGGTTTATTTCCTGCAAGAGCACCTGAAGACAAACCTGAAGCTGTGACGATAACTGTATGGAACTATCATCATTATTATAGATTGACTAATAATCGATTTTACTAATATCTTCGACTCATATTTACACCTTTCTGCTGTCATCACTTTCACTCACTGCATCTAGTGGCACCATCTGATGGGTTTTGAATATCAGCAGCTAAAACATCATTACAGCACTAAGCAGCCGGTTATTATAAGATTAATGTAACATAATGTAAGAATTATATTTTTCGAGGGTTTAAAGCTCACTGTTTTCATTTATTGGATTGATTTTAAAATATTCAAATGTATTTTAACATTCTTCAAATGAAAATGCTGGGAATGATGAAAAATGATGTCAACCAATGACAGAAACACTGAAGCTGCTAAAGCTGATCTAAATATAATCATTTGGTATTAGTTTCTCTCTTCCTGTGTCAAAACATTTTCTCATCTTGGTTTTTTCTTATCTTGTTTTTTTTGCCCCACATATTAAGTAGCAGAACAGGAAAACACTTTCGCCTCCAAACTAAACCACACATGCAGTGAATTCACACTCTACACACTCTCGTCTACAAGATGTTTGTCCCACCAACAGATCAAACCACATTTCTAAAAAAAGACGCAGCAGCTTTCAGTTTGACTCAGAAGATGAACCTCAGTAACACTGCTACTGACAGATCAAACATGCTTTTAACTTTTTACTTTGGCCATAAACTAAAATTAAGAATTGAATAAACATATAGAACTTTAAAATCACTTGAGTTTTGCTCCATTTTTTTTTACCATGAAATATAGTTTATACAATTCACACACTATTCAAAGTTTAGCTACTAAAAGGCTAAACTAAAAAGGCAGCTAAAAATGTAGTGATTTAATGATAAAAATAAAGATTACTTTACCCATTAATAACAGATAAAGTCTTAATAAAGGCCAAAATGACACTATAACAGATCATAAACTACACAAATCATATGCAAAAGGTATTTGTGAACAAGGAGGGGCAAACTCTGTTGTGGGAGGATTCATTTCTAGTGAAATTCAGTGTTTCAGCAGATGTTTTATTAGATCAGACACTGAACTAATGAAGGAAATGTTTCCATGTTTTGCTTTGCTCTGTTTGTGCTGCTGGAGTCTGATTGGTAAGATAAAAACATTTTTATGGTTCTTTTCTTCAGGAGTAATGAACTGCTGCAACAAGTCGCCATGATGTACTAATGGTCCTCAAGATATGAAATGAACCTTTATGGAATAAATCGGTACAAAAATGACGCCATTCTGAAAGAATTTTACAATGTGTACAATAATCTTTGATCAGTGTACTGTTTAATTATATCTTATTTTCATATGCAGTAAGTATTCAAATTAATCAAGGAATTATGTGCAATTTACTAATTTTGAATTCTACAAAGCGGCTTTTTTAGCACGAATATATATATATATATAGGAAGCCTCAAGCTGCTTGTAGTAAATATGAAAATAGATTTATGGCAAAGTTAAATTGCAAAAATACATGTACAAAATATTTGTTCCAATTTAGCAGGGACTGTAAAGTATACTCAGTTTGAGTATTAACAGTAAGATCTGCAGGGTATTTTTTATGAAGTACATAATGGGTAAACGTATTGTGTAGTATACTTGAAAAGAAATTTTAGTACATTAAAGAAAATACACCATATATTTTTTTTTTGTATAATTTCCAAGATGTTTTGTATCCGTTCAGAGAGTCAGATGTCGATCAGTGTGTGCTTGTTTTTTTGACTCTATAATAAATGAGTAAATATAAGTAAGAACTGGAATACATTTGTAAAAGCAACCTTAAAGATATTATAATTATTATAGATCATAATAAAAAAACTCAATCAACAGAACAGCAAGGAAAAAATATTAATTAAAAACAGGAGGATGAAACTCAAACTACAGTATTCTGACACACAATTCGATTCATGAAATCTATGAAATTTTATATTTAGAGTCTATTATGTTTCTAATTTAGTTAGGCCTGTGCAGTTTACATGCTATTATGAATTTTGTAATCTCTCTCTCTCTCCATCTCTTCTCTCTCTCTCTCTGATCTCTCTCTCTCTCTCATCTATATATATATTATATATATATATATAAATATATTTTATAATATTGTGTATTTTTATATATTATTATTCTTTTTATTATTATATTATTATTATTATTATTATATTATATATTATTATTATTATTCCTTACATCATGCAATTCTTTTACAGAAACCTGAAGAGGGAGAATCAAGTCAGTGTATGTGTCTGTGAGCGCATGAGAAGAAATCTTTTTTAATTACCATATTCAGATAATTTTTACTAGAAAACTCCTGTGAGTTTCTCAGTCTTAGTTGTTATTAATATTAATTTAAGATATCTGCTATAAATCTATAAATAAATGTACAAAGAGATATTTTCACCACACACATAGTGTAGTGAACATGTAACAGAAGCTGTTATTTAATAGAAACTGTGTATAACCGCAGCTTAGAAGCGCCATCTAGTGTTCAAACGCAAAAGAAACACGTGCTTGTTTGGGCTCAAAAGATCAAAGCATAACTCTCCGTGAGTCTCAGTGCAAGACTGTGGGAGTTTTTCATCTGCGTTTATCATCCGCAAGTAAAAAACGGTGTCTGTGTCTTTGAGATTTACATAATGGATGATAGTATAGTATGCAATATCCTGCTCAATGCGACAATTTGATGTGCATGTGAAGGTTACACAAAGGATGTCAGTTATATTTTTAATACCATTTCTGGAGGAAAATGCAGATAAATACTACAGTGACACTGAAGCTCTTTGTGATTCCTGATCTTGTGAGTTTTGATAAAAGGCAGAGTCCAGGGTTCTGGTGTTTGTGGTGGTCATGATGTAAAATGTGAAAATGTGTGCATCTCCAGAACACCTCCCCCCTCTCTGCAAGACATCCACACCAGGAGATGTAAACCTAGGGCTGTAAAGATCCTTAAAGACCCCACCCACCCTGGAAATCCACTGTTTCATCTGCTACAGTCAGGCAGATGGTTCTGCGATGTTTAAAAAAGCGGGAGGCTCAGAGGAGTTTCTTCCCCCTCGCGGCCCCTGAACTGCTAACCCATGGACGACAAACACACTGCACCCCAAGGGGCTACTGGTAGTGTAGGGTTACCCAGTAACTCTCTGCACACTGCACTTTTTTATGACAACCTAACTATGCAACTCATCTGAACATTGTTTACATCTCTGCACATCATCTGTATAGCAGTTCTTGTAGCATCGCTACACAGCATCTGTGTAGTAGTTTAATATATTGTGTATATTTCATTATTTGTATTTAATTATCTTTTATTTTTATTATTATAATTTTTTATTTCGTATATTTCATTATTTGTATTTAATTTTCTCTTTTAATTTTTTTTTTATTTTTTTTTTCACAGTCTAAAAAGAGTATGCCAGACCTACATTTCACTGCTTGTTGTATGTCATATAACAAATCTAAATCTTGTAAATAAAATCTTGAATCTTGAATCTTGTATGATCCATCTCCTTCACATTATGCACCGAAACATGGTATTTTTTATTATTGTTTTAAGTTTGATGAAAACTCAAAATGGCGAACCAAACAATAGCAATCAACATTTAATTTTTAATTTATTGTTTTTAAGTCACTGAACATGATAACTACTGTCAGGAAAGTGTTTCACCAACTTCAAAATAAATCAATGTATTTTCAAGCTCATTAAAGGCTGATTTTGGTTCTGGTTTAGCTCAACATATCAAAAGCCATGATATTCATTCTTAAATTAGGATACATTTACTTGCAAAATAAACTAAGATAAACAGCCAGTTCCTCCTCCTCAAAGCAATAATATTTGGATCAGGTGGCTAGTTCATCATTATCCTGTAAGAAAACAGATTCACAAATGAGAGACCTGGAGACTTGGAGTTGTGTTTTTCCTATTGTTAATTTATTCAGTGTACAAATTTCCTGTACTTCAGTAAAATAAAATTGAAGTAGTCTATTAATGATTTAAATTCCATTTATACAATTCTTGAAATGTATTACTCTCTGACAGAAGCTGCATTGTTTTATATCAACTGTTATTTAGTTCATTTGAGAGTTGTTTATGTTTTTGATCCTTGTAATGCTTCACAATTCAAATTTTATAGTGCAAATGCAAAAAAGATTTTTTTTTTTATTTACTTTTCAGTTACTTCATAAATTAATAATTGCCCTTTTCAATTTAACATTTGCTAAATTGTGATTCCAGAAAAGATCACTTGAATAAATAACTTGTCTTTTTTTTTTTTTTTTTTTTCTTATAATTTGTGCTTGTGGGCTGTACCATTAGCTTGAGAGTGTGGCACTTGGACTGTTTCTAGGCTTGCTTAACGTGGTTTAATTGTATCCTACTAAAACAGTGAAACTGGAGGACACACCTTATTAATAATAAACATATAGGCTACTATTTATACAAGAACAATAGCATCGAAAATAAACAGTGAACTAAAATTGCATGTTAAGTCATTTTTGCCCCGTGAAACCTAAGAAAATCGTGTCTCATTGGATGAGACAGTGGTATAAATTAAAAGCTCCAAGCTCTGTATATTTATTAAATATAATGTATTAATAAAGAACAGGCTGTACTTAGTACAAAGCACAGGAAAGAGAATATGAACCAAACAGGCTGAAATGTTATCCTAATGGTACAGCCCACAGCGCAAAATTCTAAGCTAAAAAACAAGTGGAAAAATTGAAAATTGTTTAGATTTTATTTATTCAAATTATCATTTCTGATGTCACATGTTAATAAAAGTACAATTTAAAAAAGTAAAGAAAATGGCAATTTTAATGTCTGTTTTCGTTTTTGCATTTTTGCATCTGCACCATATTGTCTGAAAATTTAATTGTGAAGCGTTTTTGTTTGTTTTGACACCGCCTCACCACTAAATATCTGCTTCTGTGATGTAAAAAATAAAGGATAAAAAGATGACTGTTCACAACTTACATTTATGTTACTGGTAGAACACAAAACCGAAACCACCACACACAGCATTCAGCACAACACAAGCAACAATGATTCCTGCTATAGCACCTCCAGACAACCCTGACACTGGAAAAGAACATGAGAGACAGTCATTTTTACTAAAGAGTGACCGATAATCCATCCTGTATTTAACAATATCTTTGAACCATATTATATGATACAGATTTAACTGATAAATGGCAGCATCTGTTTTAGGAACAGCAGTTAAAACAACACTTCACTGTGAGCACAAGAGCAATTAATGTAAGTAATATTATTAGTATATTATTACTATATTTTCATTTTAATAACATCAATCAAAATGTCCAAGCTCCCTTTCTTAAATGGTCCACAACACAAAAGTTATTGTGTTGATTTAGAAATAATTTTAATCCTCAAAGGAACATGCATTGAATGACTGAATTATATACTCACCATCAATAGTAGCAGTGATCCCGAAATTCCTAACGATGCTGAATCTGCTGCTGATGATCTGTAGTTTATAATCTCCAGAGTCTGTGGTTCTGGTTTTTGTGATGGTCAGAGATCCAGTCTGATGATCCAGCTTCAGTCTGTCTCTGAATCTCTGTTTACACTGAATATCTGTACAGATCTTACTCTGATCTCCAGTGATTTCAGCGATGAGAATGTCATTAAAATACCATTTCATTGTATAATTTGGATTTTTTACTATATCAGGATCTAAAGTGACAGATTGTCCCTCTTTCACTGACTTTCTCTTAATTTCATATTGTTCAGCAGCAGGATGAAACACAAACCAACAGCTGCTGGAGGATCTTTAATGGAAAAACAAAACTACACAACATGAAAGAACTGTAAACATGAATGCAGTTGCACAAACTCTTTCTTGACTTTTGATCCAGAAAGAAACATTTTGGTTTGTGCTAAACACCTATTACATTCATATGTTATATCAAATCCTTATAAACAGATTACCAGCTGATCAGAGATGGTAAGATTAGACACTGTCATATTATTTTTCTTGTGAAAAAAAAAAAAAAAAAACTGATAAAACTAGCAGCTTGAAGATGGAAATTGTTTATTTTATATGTGGATTAATATACATGCAAAGAGAATAATTATGAGAATCATTGTATAAAAAAAATAAAATAAAATAAAAACATATGAAAACTGCATTTAAACATTCATTAATGACTCACCATTGACAGTAACATTGAAGATTTTTTCACTGCTGCTGTTGATCTGTAGTTTATAAAGTTAGTTTTTTTTTTTTGTGATGTTTGTGATGGTCAGAGATCCAGTCTGATTCACCTTCAGTCTATTTCCGAATCTCTCTTTACCCTGTTTATCTGTATAGATCTTAGTGTGATTTCCAACGATTTCAGCAATTTGAGTGTAATTGAAATACCATTTAATATCTTCTTGTTTATTTGTTTCAGCATAAATCAGAGTGACTGTATCTCCCTCCATCACTGACACTGACACTTCATCTGAACCAACAACAGACAGACCTGAAGGAAAAAAAAAAAACCATGAGCCAAATGTACATTTATTCATCATTTTCATATTGTAACATGCAAACAAACAGCAGAACATCACTGATTCACACATTCACTCATCAGACAAACAGATTTATAGTTATACTTAGTCTTATACTGTTGTCATCCTAACAATAACCCATCACGAGCCCTATTTCTATATTTAAGCAATCCTTAAGAAATAAAGCTCTTACCATTGTTGAGAAAAAGAAGCTCACTGCAGCAATTTAAAGAGTATGCCATTTTTAACCACTTTCCATTTCACAATGAGATGCTGATTCACAAACAGCGTTCTGTTCTGTATGCTCAGAGGTGACGCATAGGTTATTTAACTAGGGTAAAAGTGAAATAATCAATATGTAGCCTGGAATTTATACTGATGTTGACAGAAGTGAACCTGCCTGGTATTGACTAAAATAAACAAATACTATACTGTAACCTTGAACAAGACACCTGAGTGAAGCCATGAGGGCTAGCCCCCCCCCCACAACAAAAAAATTGGAGGGTCACAGGGTTAAAAACAAAAAAAACCTGGACCCACTAATCAAAAATGGAGAGATAAAATACTACAAAATAGTAAAATGAATAATTAAATTGTGCAATAAAACAAAAATAATAAATAAATAACTAAAGTAAAAAACTTGTGTGGAATAGGAGCTCACTTTGTCAGTCAATCATCAAGAGCCCACTTGCGGTCATCCACTTGATTCTCGGAAACACAGAGAGATCCAAAACATTACCAGATGGTGACACAGGGTGAGGGCTGAAGTCAATCATTGAAAAACATGGAAAGTTCAAACATATGCAACCATGAACAAGTGTGGAAGAACAACTGCAGAAATTATATTCAACAACTGCATGGCACACTTATATATGAGAAGAATATCATGAATATCATGATCAGCAGTCGACAGGAAGTTGTTGTCCAAAACATTTCTTCATTCATTCATTTAAAAAAGTTTTCAGACAATATTCCCATGAAACTCATTCTGTATTCCATGTGTTCTGAAGGCATGGTCAGGGGTGCTGTAACCGGGGAAATGTAGGATGATTAAAAACGTCTCTGTAAAACGTATGTAACCCTGGTTCCTCGAGGGAACGAGACGCTGCGTTGAAACGCTTTGGGGAACGCACCTAGCGTGAGCGACTCTGAATATCTTGTGTAATCTGTCTCATGGAAGAGTGTGACGTCACCGGTGGGGTGACGTAAGCGACCAGGAAGCTAGAAAGGCACATGCCGCACAGCTGGAATCAGCTTCGAGTACCAGCAAGCGCCGGCAGGGGTGCCGGGGGTATGGCTCCGAGACGCAGCGTCTCGTTCCCTTGAGGAACCAGGGTTACATACGTAACCCAGAGACGTTCCTCTTCAGGAACTCGAGCTGCGTCGAAACGATTTGGGGAACGAGTACCAACGCTGCCAGACTACCAAACCCCTGCCTAGTGTGTATCCGAAGAGCACAGCTTAGGGCCGAGAAAGAGCGAGGCGCAGGGAGTAACTGGCATGTCTAAGCTATAAAATCTTGTAAATGTAGAAGCGTGGACCGCACATAGCGTGCAGATATCCAACATGGATACACCTGCTAAGAAGAAGGCCTTGGAGGCCGCCATACCCATTAATGAGTGAGCCTTGGCTCTCCCAGCAGCGAGGGGAGAAGACCAGAAGGACTCATAGGATCGTTGATAGCCTCGACTATCCAACGACTAAGAAGTCTCACTTAGATGTAGGAGGAAAGCCCGTCTCTTGGGGACCGCAGCATACAAACAATTGGTTATTTTTTTCTCCACAGGGCAGCTCTGTGGGCGGTATGTAATCCAAGCCTTTCGAACTGGACACGCCTGAGTAGTTCTATTGGTGCAGACTCCGGAAGGGAAGGAGGACAGAAAGGCCTACAGCACTAATGGGATTTGTGGCGTGACAGAGGGGAACTTTTGGAACATAACCGCTCGAGGGTATATGAGCGCTTTGGCCATGCGAGTATAAAGAGTGTCGAGATAAGTTGGGGATACACTAGAGAGGGCCTGAAAGGTCTCAGCTCTCCTCAGAGAGGTAATAGCCAACAGGAAGGCAGTGTTAAGGGGTCAGATGTCTGTCTGATATATCTTGTATTAGTTCGCATGGGAGCTCTACTAAGTCAGCACTCTAACACCACAACCAAGTCCCAGGGGGACTTTGAGGACGTGCTGGAGCCTCGGCCTCAAGCGCCTGCATGGAGGAAATGTATCAGTGGGGTGTCTTCCACTGATTGTCCCACCGAGAGGGACATGGTAGGCCCTTAATGACCGCCCGTAAACCTTCACGATTGAGTGGGTCAGCCTGCAGGGAGAACTTCGTAGCCAGAAACTCCCAGAACTGTACCAACTGGAGCGTTAGCTGGGTCAAAGCTGGTATGCTCTGCACCATGAGGAAGTGAAGAGTTTCCTCAGCGTACAGTTTCCTCGTTGAGGGAGCTCTGGATTGGAGGAGGGTCTCAACAACCTCGGTTGAGAGACTGGAATTATCGTGCCTTGCACCTGTGAGAGTAGGTCTGTCCTGATCGGTATCTCCCGTGGAGAGCCGTCAAGGAGCGAGACCAGATCTGAGAACCATACTGATAACAGCCGAACCCCATCCCAGTGTACTCTCACCAGAACTCCCGGAACAGGCGATGGGGAGAAAGGTGTACAGGCGAAGCCTCGGCCAGGTCTATACCATAGGGTCGGTCAAGAGAGCTGGATGAACTAGAAGAAGAGAACCAGAGGGGGACATTGTGATGTCTCTTGAGTGCCAAAGAGGTCAAAAACTTCTCCATATATGCTTCACCACTTCAGGGGGTGAAGCCTGCCTCCATTCCAGACCTTGGCCCCTGTCACCGACAGTATGTCTGCTCCAACATCTCAACCTCCCAGGAAAATATACTGCTCTGAGCTAGAGGAGAGTTGTCCTGGGACCAATAGAAGGGTCTGGTGTGCTGTAGCTTGCGCAAGGGGCACAAATGCAGACCTCCCTGCTGGTTTGTATAAGAGACCACCGCTGTGTGGCCGGTAAAAGACTAACACATGGTGACCTCTCAGGTCTGGGAGGAATCTTTTAATGCTACGATCCACAGCTAGCATCTCTAGACAACTGATATGCCATATGGTGAATGAAGCGACTGCTCCACTGAACGCGGGCAGGTAGCCACTCATGACTGCATAGCCAGCGGTGTGAGGATAGATCCGTCACTAGCATTAAGCCGCGGCGACAAGGAGCTCCCAGCACCGGGCCCTGATTCAAGAAACCGCTATTTCTTCTACGATTCCAACGCACCAAGGTTTCTTCACATGTCCTTGATAGGCAGGAGTGGATTGCCCCTCGGGGAAAAACCCCTTGGTCTTGAGCCACCACAATAGGGGCCCTGGCGTACAGCAGGCCAAAAAGGTGTTATCACGTTGGATGCAGCTGCCATCGAACCTAGCAGTCTTCTGAGCCTAATGGACAGTGAGTGACTGGCCTTCTTTGACTCTTCTTCGACTGGCGTGAGGATTGACTTCGATATGAGCAGGGGGGACAGACATGCATGCATTGTGGTCGAATCCTACACTATGAGTAGATAGGTGGTTCTCTGAACTGGAGAAAGTACACTCTTCTTGGCGCGTTCAGTCTCAAACCCAGCTCCCCCCATGTGGGGCGAAGCGACATCTCGATGTCGAACCGCCATCTGCTCTGATTGAGCTAAAATCAACCAATCGCTTGATATAATTTAGTATGCTGGATGCCCCGCAGTCACAGTGGAGCCATTTGAGCAGCATCCACGCGACGTCGTAAACGTGCTGGGTGAGAGTACAAGGCTGGACTCCAGTACTCAATATTGGTACACTTCAGCTCGAAAAGCGTAACCTCAGAAACTTCCCTGTGTTGTGGAAGGATGGAGACATGGGAAGTATAGCGCCTTATGAGATCTGTCAGAATAAAACCAGTCCTCGACCTGATTTGTGGTACAAATACGCTTTAGAATAAGCAGTTTGAACTTCAGCCTCATAACTGAATGCATTTAACCGATGTAGATCTATGATCGGACGCACCCCTCATCCTTCCTTGGAACTTGTGAAATACCGGCTGTAAAACCCCGGATTCCCTGTCTTGAGGAGAGACCACCTCGTTGGCCTCCTTCCCTAATAGGGTATTCACTTTTTGTTCCGTAACCAGAGCCTGCTCGGGTCCGACCAACGTTGGAATAACCCCATTGAATTTCGGCGGTAAGAGCCGAACTGAATGCAACAGCCTTATTGCCATATGCAGGACCCATTGAGATACATTTGCCAGTCATTTAAATTCTACTAATGGAATCAGTCTCTCGAGACGGACCTCTGGTGTAACTGAGGCAGCTAAATCTTCACCTGAAGTAGAACACCATTCCCAGCAGCCGATCTAACTATTTTAGAGACCCCCGAAGGGGTAGCGAGCCTCTCTGCCCCGCCGTGCTCACGGGCGAAAGAAACTGTGAGCAGCGCTCGCTGGAAGCCGCTGCACCCTGGAGCTCTGGCAGGGTTGACAGACCGACTTCACGAGGGCACTGGGGCGAGACGGGCACCGTGTAATGTGTGTAGACACCACTCTACCCCAGTAGGGGCCGCCCTCTGCAGTTGTGACCGACACGTGTCAGGACTTCTTAGCCGAGGACCTCCCAGCCTGAAGTACGGCCCTCAGATCCGGCTTAGGCTGGGAAACCCTGGCCCAGAGCGTTGCTTCAGGCACCGGTCCCGACGCGGGGGAGCGCGGGTGGCAACACTGATTCTGCGCCTCCCTACATGAGGAGACGGTACACCAAGAGGGCTGCTCCCGCCCAGCAGCCCCTCCAGTATATATATCTTCTCAAAGTGAGATAAATGTCATTATATTCCTCAGAATTTAATGCAATCACACAATCAGACAAGTGTACACGGTCTGGATTGTGATACAATTCATATCAAAAGTGATATATCTGACTTCTCATAGTCAGGTAAACACTGTTCCTGAAGAGGAACATAACACTTTGATGCACAATACGAGTCTAAAGTGACCAGACAGAGTTTATATTTTCTATATCTTTGTAAGAAATTAATTTCATCATTCAGTATTCCAGGCATTCCTCAATTAACTTGTTTTTGGTCATCACAAATGCTTATTTTTTTCAATCATGGCTGAGGGTTTCTTTGCTGAATCTCTGAAAGAAATGCATTTTTTGATTTATTATTTTGGTTATTTGTTAAATATCCTGTTTTTGATTTCCACAAATCATTATGTTTATTTATTTTTCCTTTCTAACTTTATAGACAAATACAGTTTAGGTATTTATGCATAAATTTTACACACGTGGGTCAAAAATTACCCATATAGAAACCTATAGAAACATATTTACTGTCACAACTCAACATGGCTGCTTTTGTATATTTGGTGCATGCAAGAAAGATAACTGGAAATATCGGAATGTTAGGGTAAGGTTACCTTGACCTTGAAATCTATTACTAGTAAAAAAAAGAGAAACATCCAATCCAATAGTATTATCTAGCTTGTTGTTGACATATTCTGGCTAGTTTATAGTAGTTAGCTCAACAAAATAAAAGTTGAAATAGAAACGTTAATTATATTTCAAAATTATATTCATCTCCTATCTATATATATATATATATATAATAATATTATATATATTATATATATATATATTATATATATATATATATATGTGTGTGTTTGTGTGTGTGTGTGTAGTGTGTGGGGTGTGTAGTGTGTTGTTTGTGTGTGTGTGTGTGGCACAGGGTCAATATGGAGTTGGATGTAAAGACGCTCTCCTAGATGAAGAATCATTGTTGACATGAAGACTGTCTGGATGAGTCCTCGAAGAATAAACTCAGACCCAGTCCAATAGGATGTTATTTTTTTAATGTATAAAAAGCCTGGATACTCAGTGTGAATAGGCATGTGTTTTGGGTTTATGTGCTTGTTCAATGTGGTAATTTCGAAAAAATGAAAATTCAAAAACAAAAAAAAAAAAAAAATACAAAAACGAATGTGCAAGGGTTCTGGTGTCAGGTGGTTCAAAGTAATGTGCAAGGGTTAATAAAAAACAAAAAAAAAAAAAAAAAAAAAAACCCAAAAAAAAAAAAAACAAAAAAAAAAAAACCAACCCCCCCCCCCCCCATCCCCCCAAAAAACAAAGAAGTAATAAAGAAGAAGAAGAAGAAGAAGAAGAAGAAGAAGAAGAAAATGGCATGTTAACATTATTGTTTTTAAATTACAATAGCATATCATGGTGGACAAGATGAAAGTTTTTATCACAGTTTTGGATTACAATTCTTGATTTGTTAAGCCGTGTTTAAAGTTATAGTGCAACTCACTCTAAATGTTTGGCTCTCATCTGACTGTTCATATAGGTCAGTTTTTCATTTTGTGCTTCTGCTGCTGTTCTCATATGTTATATCAAAAAAAGTATTACAACAATAAAAATCTACAGCCGACTTCAAACTTTGTAAAAACCAAAGTGTTTCCAGCTTTCGTCCATCTGTTCCAGTCATCATCAGTAAATCTTCACAATGTTCACCACCAGTCACCGTCACCGCCATTATTCATTGTTGAGTCTAGTGGTGAATGTGAGTGATGTGGACTCTCTCCTTTAATACATTATCTACACTGAGCAGCTCTTTTATTTGGTCACATTGACAAAAACTTTAGTTTCTGTATTTGCAACATTTATTATTTTTGTACTGTTGTTCACACAGGTCAGATTTCTGAAGATAGAGTAGCAATTGTTGTGTTCATGACTAGCGTTCCTCGACAGAAACACATAAATCAGTAAGATAATTTATTTCTAATTTATGTTGTGTGTTTCTATCATTTCATCTGTCAAGCTGGGTTTCCATCCAAAGTTGCGAATTTAACTGGAATATCGCATAAAACATTTGCGAACAAGCACTGTTTCCATCCAACGAGTCAAAGAAAACAAAATCGCCACTTCCTGATAAACTGGCACTATCTCCTTTTTTTGTATTTATGTGAATTTGGTAGTTTTTTTTTATTGTAAATTAATAGCTGCGTCTTGTGAGTAGACGAAACACAGTGAATGCGGTCATTCATTTCCTTCGAGGTCATGTATAATGAGGCAATAGAAGCGTTGCTCCGTTTCGGTTCTTTATTCACAACTGCGTCACATCAAGCAGCATGAACGAACACACTGCTGACTCAATACCGTATATCTCTCACTAGCTACACATGTCACAAACAGGTATACGTTGCTCTATATATTACCGTATATAACAGATTCTCAAACTATCATTACATCTTCCCTTTTTTCATATAATATTCTGTAACACATGAGAATGTCACAACAACAAACACCAACAAAGATAATAAACAAACATCTTTCAGTGTCTTCTTTTCTTGTCTTTTAACATCTTATTTAACAATTGTCCAGAACTTAAATCTTCTTTAGAATCATGAATGACTATCTAGGGATTCCGGGTAGACTACCGGTCAACCACATAGAAGCCGAGGATTATTCTGCCTCACGTGGCAATCTATGTACTAACTATGAAATCTTTCATGTATCCTGGCTGTTTAACAACTCTTCCTTTACGCGTAACAACCTTTTTAGGTTGTTCTGGAACTTCTTGTTCTACGTTTTGATCCTGATTACTTGGATATTGTTCAGCTTGTGCCAGTTCCTCATCTACACTTTTCTCTTCATCGGTATCACGGTGGCATGTAGATGGATTGAGGAAGCT
>NC_056618.1:9371204-9371791 GCF_018340385.1 Cyprinus carpio | reverse complement strand
AATCTAGAAAAATAGTCAACCACTACAAGGTAGTTTGTTTTGTTGACTTCGCAAATGTCAGCTGTAATTCTCACCCACGGTGCGTCTGGTAATGGGGTATTCATCAGAGGTTCTCTGTGTTGTGCTGGTTTATTTATTCGACAGAAAGCACAGTTCTCTATTGATACCTGGATCTCCTTGCTAATCCCAGGCCACCAAACACTTTGTTTTGCACGCTCTCTACACTTGACGATCCCCATGTGACCATCATGAAGTTTCCTCTTGACCTCAGATCTCATAACACTTGGAACAATGATCCTGTCACTGTAAACCAGAAGATCATCACACACAGACAACATATCCTTCACAGCGAAGTAAGGCTTGACGAGCTCTGGAACTTGTGAAGGATACTTTGGCCATCCCTGTCTAACGTACTTCATCACCACTTGCAACTCAGGATCAGTCTTTGTGCTTTCAATGACCTCATTCAATCGTGAACATGACATTGGCCAGGCAGCTCTAGTGGACTCCTCCAAGGCCGTAATGTCATCCATAAGCTCCACTGAATCCAGATGTGGCGTTGAAGATGGATGTCTAGAAAGAGCATC